>NC_138769.1:319584270-319730529 GCF_965119305.1 Pelophylax lessonae
TGGGCATACACTTTAAAGAAAATGAGAGAATGGAAAAGATATATTTTTTTTTTATAAACTACATTAAATAGGAGATATGTTTGCGGTTTGTTTGCCTTGACTTCAGTCATATTCCTACTTCCTCTTGCAACCTAAGATTACACGCAGTTTGACTCCTGCATATTTTTCCCTCTCTGGTGCCTTGGTGACAGTAAGCAGGCACTAAAAAGGAATGTTATTCTGTACAGATCACAGCTGTAGTATGTGAAAGTCAGAACTCTTAAACATCTTTTCTATTGTGTACCTGCAGTGCTTGTGTTCATTTTCTAGTCTTCTGACGTATTGAATGTTGTTGAGGCGTTTAAAAAATGCTTCTGTATGTCCCCCCCTCTCCAATCAGGGATCAAACTCCAAAAGTAAAATTTGATATTTAAAGCCCAACTTAGGTTGCACAGTGGGCAGCTAAGTGGCTAGCACTTCCACCCAGTAGCACTAGGGTTGCCGGTTTGATTCCCAACCAGGTCACTATCTGCCTGGAGTTTGCATGTTCTCCCTGGGCCTGCGTGGGTTTCCTCTGGGTACTCTGGTTTCCTCCCACACTCCAAAGACATTCTGTTGGCCCCTGTCTAAATTGGCCCTAGTATGTGTATGCATGAATGTGAGTTAGGGATCTTAGACTGTAAGCTCCTTTGGGGCAGAGACTGATTTTAAAGCGTTGTGTAAAATTGGCGGCGATTTAGAAGTACTTGTAATAATAAGTCTGTCTTTAAACAAGAGGTCCTAGCACACATTCCAGAGCATCGGAAATAGGAGGAACTCGCCAGCTCTTAGTGGAGCAAGAGATAAAGTAAATATATCCCCCTACTCATCATCCCGTAGACCAGGGGTACCAAATTATTCCAGTACGAGGACCATGTTGTGTGTTTCACCAATATTTAGGGGTTGGAAAAAAGTTTTATAAATTTAATGAAAAAAATTTAAATGAGGAAGGATTTTTACTTGGTTCATTTTTTGCAATATGGTTCAGAACAAAAGAATGTTAGTTAAAAATGTATTAACAATTACCCATAATTTTCAATCTGCAGCTCTGTAATTTTCTGTAAAATGCAATATGGCTACCTGGAGGCGTTCTGTACACAGGTGGTGTACAGAGGCCCCCCCCCCCCCCCCCCCCCCAGATATGCAAGTTCCTTCTTTTGTGATTGGCTTACTGATTTTCCCAGAAGTCTGCATTAGGATACAAATAAGATTTTGAGCTTTCTCTGCAACAAAAATTTCATTTTTCTCTTTCGTTCACTGACGGACACAGCTCCATATCATCTTAGACCCTGAGCTGAGGCTCTGGTCCGATATCCCTTCACTGTGGCGGGTTCAATTTTGAGGCCGGTGTTTGCTATTACCTTGGTTTCCCAGACCTTAACGGAATAGGCGAAGCTCCTTCGCCAGGATCTGGAAAGGGGTCAACATCCTCCTGAGCTGGCGGATCAGTTGATACAGGGGCTACAGTATACATCTGTGATGCATTCTTGGATGCGGCCCCTTTTGGCTTGCAGAGTATCTGTGACTGCGGTGACCCTTTGCCGCATGATATGTTTGAAGTACTGGTCAGCTGACCAGGCTTCCAAAAAGGTGCTGACTGACCTTCCCTTTGCAGGAGACCATTTGTTCGGTGCTTCTATGGAAGCGATCATTAAGGATCTTATGGGAGGTAAGAGTACTCTGCTTCCACAGGTTGCTAAGAGCAAGGAGCCTCGTCGTAAATGTGGTCCTTTTTTTCTCGTCTCACAAGCAGGACAAGGGATCAAGAGCCACCTGTACCTTTGCGGGAGGCTCCAAGAGACCCTGAGTCGGTAAGTCAAAAATGGGTTCCACTGGCCCGCAGACAAGCCCTCCTCTGCCTAAAGGGGAGCCCTCACCCGTAGCTGGGGTGGAGGGACATCTTTGTTTCTTTCCGGACCCGTGGACCTTGCTCATTCAAGACAAAAAGGGATCCACGAGTTGGTTCGGTTACAAGATCGAGTTTAGGACCTTGCCTCCAGCAAGGTTCTTCCCTTCCAACTTACGTCTGTCCCCGGATTGGCTGCAAGGTCTTTACGAGGCGGTGCAGGATCTGTTATTACAGGGAGTAATTGGGCCTGGTTCCAGAATTGGAACATTTTCAAATCTTAATCAGATTTTATTCAAATCTGTTTACTGTTCCCAGGAAGAAAGGCAGGGTCTGTCCGATCTTGGACCTCAAGGCTCTGAACTGCTTTGAGTTGATTCAGAAATTTCGGATGGAGTCCATTTGCACAGTAGTGGCATTCCTTCATCAAGGGGATTTTCTGGCCTCTATTGATATCAAGGATGCTTAGCTTTAATATCCCAAAATATGTCAGGCATCAGCCTTTCCTTTGCTTTGCCGTGGGAGAGGAGCATTATCAATTTGTGGCGTTACTTTTTGGTCTCGACTCAGCTCCGCGGGTGTTCACAAAAGTGTTTGCCCCAGTGTTGGCCTTGCTCAGGCAAGAAAGGGATTGCTGTACTGGAGTACCTCGATGACCTTCTTCTGCGGGCGCACTCTTTGTCGGCTCTAGAGGTAGATCTGGATATCACTGTGCAAACTCTACAGGAGTTCATCTGGACGCTGAATTTTCAGAAATCCACTCTGACTCCGTCCACCAAACTGGACTACCTGGGCCTGATTCTAGACTCCGCCTCAGCCCAGGTGTTTCTTCCGGAGGTGAAACTGCTGAAGTTACAGGAGGCGATTCGGCTCCGGTTGTCCAACTGTCGGTCATCTCTCAGGACTTGCATGCAAGTGCTGAGTTTGATGGTCTCTACCTTTTTGAGGTGGTTCCGTTTGCTCTGTTGCATACCAGGCCTCTGCAGAAAGATTCTGGCCAAGTGGGACAAGAATTCTCAATCATCGGACAACCAGATTTAGTTGAGCCAGGATGGGAGGGATCTCTGATTTGGTGGCTCTGTTTCCTGCGCTTCGGCGAGGGAAGTCCTTTCTCCCCCTGTATTGAACTGTGATTTCCACAAGTGCCAGTCTGTCCGGGTGGGGTGGTGTTCTGGGCTCCGACTCCAGATATGGAGCGGTGTCCGTCAATGAACTTCAGAGAAAAGGATTTTACGGTAAGACAAAAATCCAGGTTTTTTTGGTGAGATACTCCCAAAGGGAAATCACTCCTGAAGGGATGCAGACCCAGCAGCTTTCCTTATTGGAACACTTCACTTCAAGTGCAGCAGCTGATTGGATGGAGGAAATCCCATCCTCCCATGCAAGGGCAAGTACATCATTGGTGTCCAGGGCACCTTCAGGATTGGGAGGGAGGTTATTGCCCTGAAGACTGCAGGCCTCAATACTCTGTGCAGAGAGTCTGATGATCTGCTACTAACCTTAGTTGTGAGCCAGTTAAGTTCTCTTAGTATGGCCAAGCTCCAATATGGCCCGTGGGCTGTAGTTTGGAAATCCCCTTCCCTACAGCAAATGGGCAGTTAACTTTTGCAGCGGGGAGGGGGCTCACTGAAAAGGTATATCTTACCCCATAATTCATCTTTAGGTGTTGTTTTTTCATGAAAGATAAGGTAGTTTATTCAACAATCAAGCGATGATGGGTTTTCAAAAGATAACGTATGTGTGATTATATACGCACTAGATCACCAAATGTATTCAGACACATGAACTTTTAATGGCATCCCAGTCTTGGCCCACAATTTGCAACCATAACAGCTTCAAGTCTTCTGGGATGGCTGTACACAAGGTTTAGGAGCGTTTCTATGGGAATGTTTGACCATTTCTTCCAGAAGCACGTTTGTGAGGTCAGGCACTGATGTTGGATAAGACCTGGTTCGCAGTCTCCACTCCAATTAATTGTAAAGCGCTGTGCAAACTGTTGGCGCTATATAAATCTTGTATAATAATAATCCCAAAGGTGTTCTGTCGGGTTCAGGTCAGGACTCTGTGCAGGCCAGTCAAGTTCCTCAACCCCAAACACTCTCATCCAGGTCTTTATGGACCTTGCTTTGTGTACATAAAGAGGGGGTGTGATCTGGATCAACCATACTGAGTAGTGTGCCTCCATCCCATAAAGTATACATTATACAAACAGAAACAATTGTGCCCTGGGGACTTTAAAATGAGGCTACACACTCACACACATAGTACCATAAAATTCAAATGATTTATTTTGACAATGATAGAAATGGTAAATACATAGAATACAAACATGTTTGGACTGATCAATGGTGTCCATTACAACAACATAGACAATATTATAAAATATATGCAATAGCAGTGTGAACCTGCATTCAATGCGTATATGAAACATATGTTGAACATGATAGAATGTAGTAGCCTTGTACTGTACTGACGCGTTTCGCGAAATGTGATTCGCTTTGTCAAAGTAGGTTTCTGCCATGTATCTACAAAGTAAAAAATGTTGTCAATAATACAGCTATGTTTGTATGAAATGTTCAATGTGAAAAGGAGCAAGCAGACATCAAGGCTCCATACTCACTATATCAATCTCAACATGAAAGCGCCGGATACGCTGGTCCATAAAAACGTCTAAACCGGGAGCTGAGGGGGAGACCCCAGTGGGCGCGGGGACCACAAGGAAAGCAGGATGAAAGGTGCCATGATGTATACCCGTATACCTGTATTAGATTGGAGAGATCAACCCAAAGAACCAATCAGCAATGATGGGTTTTCAAAAGATAACGTATGTGTGATTATATGCGCACTAGATCACCAAATGTATTCAGACACATGAACTTTTAATGGCATCCCAGTCTTGGCCCACAATTTGCAACCATAACAGCTTCAAGTCCTCTGGGATGGCTGTACACAAGGTTTAGGAGCGTTTCTATGGGAATGTTTGACCATTTCTTCCAGAAGCACGTTTGTGAGGTCAGGCACTGATGTTGGGTAAGACCTGGTTCGCAGTCTCCACTCCAATTAATTGTAAAGCGCTGTGCAAACTGTTGGCGCTATATAAATCTTGTATAATAATAATCCCAAAGGTGTTCTGTCGGGTTCAGGTCAGGACTCTGTGCAGGCCAGTCAAGTTCCTCAACCCCAAACACTCTCATCCAGGTCTTTATGGACCTTGCTTTGTGTACTGGTGTGTAGTCATATTGGAACAGGAAGGGGCCAACCCCAAACTGTTCCCACAAAGTTGGGAGCATGAAATTGCCCAAAATGTCTTGGTATACTGACGCCTTAAGAGTTCCTATCACTGGAACTAAGGGGCCAAGCCCAACCTCTGAAAAACAAACCCACACCATAATCCCCCCCCCCCCCCTCCACTAAATGATTTGGACCAGTGCACATAGCAAGGTCCACAAAGACAATTTGATGAGTTTGGGGTGGAGGAAGTTGACTAGCCTGCACAGAGTCCTGACCTCAACCGCATAGAACACGTTTGGGTTGAATTAAAACACAGACTGCGAGCCAGACCTTCTCTCCAACAACGTTGCTTGACCTCACAAATGTGCTTCTAGAAGAATAGTCAAACATTCCCATATACACACTCCTAAATCTTTGTGGACAGCCTACCCAGAAGAGTTGAAGCTGTTCTAGCTGCAAGGGTTGGGCCAACTCAATATTGAACCCTACGGACTGGGATGCCAATAAAGTTCATGTGCGTGTGAAGGCAGGCTACCCAATACTTTTGGCAATATAGTGTGTGTGTATATACACATATACAGTATCTCACAAAAGTGAGTACACCCCTCACATTTTTGTCAATATTTTATTATATATTTTCATGTGACAACACTGAAGAATTGACACTTTGCTACAATGTAAAGTAGTGAGTGTACGGCTTGTATAACAGTGTAAATTTGCTGTCCCCTCAAAATAACTCAACACGCAGCCATTATTGTCTAAACCACTGGCATCAAAAGTGAGTACACCCCTAAGTGAAAATGTACAAATTGGGCCCAAAATGTCTATATTTTGTGTGGCCACCATTATTTTTCAGCAATGCCTAAACACTCTTGGGTATGGAGTTCACCAGAGCTTCACAGGTTGCCACTGGAGTCCTCTTCCACTCCTCCATGATGACATCACAGAGCTGGTGGATGTTAGAGACCTTGCGCTCCTCCACCTTCCGTTTGAGGATGCCCCAGAGATGCTCAATAGGGTTACAGTCTGGAGACATGCTTGGCCAGTCCATCGCCGTTACCCTCAGCTTCTTTAGCAAGGCAGTGGTCGTCTTGGAGGTGTGTTTGGTGTCAGTATCATGTTGGAATACTGCCCTGCAGCCCAGTCTCCAAAGGGAGGGGTTTGTGCTTCAGTATGTCACAGTACATAATGGAATTCATGGTTCCCTCAATGAACAGTAGCTCCCCACTGCCGTCAGCACTCATGCAGCCCCAGACCATGACACTCCCATGCTTGACTGTAGGCAAGACACACTTGTCTTTGTACTACTCACCTGGTTGCTTCCACACAAGCTTGACACCATCTGAACCAAACAAGTTTATCTTGTTCTTATCAGACCACAGGACATGGTTGCGGTAATCCATGTCCTTAGTCTGCTTGTCTTCAGCAAACGGTTTGCAGGCTTTCTTGTGCATCATCTTTAGAAGAGGCTTTCTTTCTGGGACAACAGCCATGCGGACCAATTTGATGCAGTGTGAGGCTTTTCGTCTGAGCACTGACAGGCTGACCCCCCCACCCCTTCAACCTCTGCAGCAATGCTTGCAGCACTCGTACGTCAATTTCCCAAAGACAACCTCTGGCTATGAGGCTGAGCACGTGCACCTGAAACTTCTTTGGTCGAGTTTCAGGGTCTTGGCAATCTTCTTATAGCCTAGGCCATCTTTACGTAGAGCAACAATTCTTTTTTTCGGATCCTCAGAGAGTTCTTTGCCATGATGTGACATGTTGAACTTCCAGTGACCAGTATGGGAGAGTGAGAGCGATAACACCAAATGTAACACACCTACTCCCTATTCACACCTGAGACCTTGTAAAACTAAAGAGTAACCTGACACCGGGGAGGGAAAATGGCTAATTGAGCCCAATTTGGACATTTTCACTTAGGGGTGTGCTCACTTTTGTTGCCAGCGATTTAGGCATTAATGGCTGTGTGATAAGTTATTTTGAGGGGACAGCAAATTTACACTGTTATACAAGCTGTACACTCACTACTTTACATTGTAGCAAAGTGTCATTTCTTCTGTGTTGTCACATGAAAAGCTATAATAAAATATTTACACAAATGTGAGGGGTGTACGCGCGCGTGTGTGTATGTGTATGTATATATATATATATATAATATATATATATATATATATACACATTCTCTATTTATGTGCATTTTATGTGGCAGTTGGTACTTTGCATCTAAGTCTCCACTATCTTGGGAAAGTCTATGTGGAAATTTCCAGTTAATAACCATATTTCCCTTAATTACGCAGTACAGTATGGTATATGATGTATCATTTCAGTAAAGGTCTTGGAAATGTTTATGGGCAGCTCTACACTCTACCTCTCCCAATGCGTCCCTGTTGACCCTTCCTCTACTTATTAGCTTTCTCACTTATCAACTCCTCCTGCTCACACACTGTTATATAGTGACAGGTTTTTTTTTTTTTTTTTTTGGTTTCTGCTTTTGTGGAGGAAATTGCAATATTTCCCCTGTTTTCTTAATTTTGTTTGTTCCTTTAACTGAGGAAACACACCCAGATGTTCCTTATACATTTACCTAGCTGACATATGCCCAGCGATGGTAGCCTGTGCCCTGCATGGCAGGGTATTTATGATTTAAGCAGAAACGTAATGCTGCTACAAAACTTGGGCTGAAGATGTTGAAGCAGATTTTCCGTCCGAAAACGAAAATGAAAGAGGCAAGTCCTGCATGTTGCGAGTCCTATGATTTTGTTAAATTTTGATATTGGTGACATGGGTAGTTTTCTTCGTTCTGAAGTGAAGAGAAATGCGACATAGGACTTAGTGGCCAGTTCTGTTGGTTTTGAGTTCGATTTGCTTTGTGGTGTTTGTCATTGTTTTTTATCAATTTTCTTCATTAATGATGAGTCCCTGCCAAAGTATATTTGCAAAGTTGTTTGCTCTGGGAAAAATAGTAAAGGTGTTGCAGTGTCAAATGTGGGAGGTACTACTTTAATTATTTCCATTCTGTTAGATTTTTCTACCGTGTCTTTGGTTCAATAAAGGAACATTCTCTTATATTTAAAAAAAAATGGTGTTGCAACAGTTGTCACGTTTGGTCCAGCACAGAATGGTTCCATCTTCTGTGTGTCACACGGGGAAGTGCTTACAAGCAGTTTGTTCAGAGGGGATATTTTGCTTTCTACTGATGGTTTAATTCTGTTTTTCTTGATAAACGCACCAAAGATTTGACAATTTTACACAAATATTTTACGAGTATTGTAAATGACCATTTAGATCCTGACCAATGAGCTTGTTATACGATTTCCAGGTTTCTCTTTTGTTTAGTACTTCTGGATACAAGTGAAATACTTTGTCATGTGGAAAACCTTTGCATTTTCTATGTTGAAGAACTTGATTTAAAGAGCAAGGTGCATGGTTTGTGGCGTATGCACAATTGCCACTTTATTTGTAAATTAATGAATGTATGCTGAAAGAGAGAGCATTGTGCAAGAGGATTGTTAAGCCTTTTTATTGATTAGTGCAGGATTTTTCAACCAGGGTTCCTCCTGAGGTTGCTAGGGGTTCCTTGAAAAAATGGGCAATTTCTGACTCTCAGATAAGTTCCCAATGACACCTTGTATCTATCTGTAAGGGGGTAATATTTCCCAAAGATGTCAAGAGTAAGGAGAATTCTTCCCACTGACTGTCATACTAATGTGTCATGATTTGTAGAATTTTAATTTTTAGCAGGGGTTCCCCGAGACCAGAAATTTATTTCAAGGGTTCCCCTGTGTTGAAAAGGTTGAGAGAGGCTGAATAGGTGTATGCTCAGCACATAACCAGCAACCACATTTATAAAATATGCAACATCCCTTATAAAGCTCAGGAAAATTTTATGCAACATCCCTTATAAAGCTCAGGCAAATTTTGGAAAATGTTAACTACTTTCAGTCTGGGCCTTTTCTGGCACTTTTTTTTACATGTAAGAATCGTTTTTTTTTTTTTTTTCTAGTAAATAACTTGGAAACCCCAAACATTATTATTATTATTATTTTTTTTTTTTTAAGTAGAGGCCCTAGAGAATAAATTAAGATTTGCAATTTTTTTATGTCACACAGTACTTGTGTAGCCGCTTTTCAAACACAATTTTTTGAGAAAAAATTACACTTTTTTGAATTTTAATGCAAAAAAACACACTACATAACCCAATTTTTTTGGGAAAATATAAATGAAGTTACACAGAGTAAATGGATACCAAACATGTCACGCTTTAAAATTGTGACCGCCCCTGCAACAGCGACAAACAATGTAAATTTTACTAGCCATAGGCGACGCTTTAACCACTTTAGCTAAAAATAAAATGTTTGTCCTTTTTCCCCACAAAAAGTTTTATTTTGGTGGTATTTGATCACCTCTGTATTTATTTATTTGTTTATTTTGTGCTTTAGACCCCGTTCACACTGGGGCGGCTTGTCAGGCGACCTGCCATAGAGCCGCGGGTCGCCTGCCATAGAGTAGCACAGGACCCGTTCTAATAAGAGCGACACAAGTCGCTCCGACTTAGAAAAAGGGTCCTGTACTTCCGAAAGTCCACTGACGTACGGGTATGTATAACCACTGGAAGTCCAGCAACGATGCTAATGTGTAGGCAAGCCCCTCCAATAATACTTTCTTATTTTATCTAGAATGGCTTTAAAGTGGTTGAAAGGCAGATGTTTATCTTATTGCATTATATGCATTAGGATAAAAACCTGTGTGCAGCAGCCCCCCTAATGCTTACCTGAGCCCCCTCTCGATCCAGCGATGTCCATGCTAGTCTCGGCCATGTGGGACTCCCCTCCTCATTGGCTGAGACACAGCAACGGTGCCATTGGGCCCCGCTAAAAGTCAGTTAGCCAATGAGGGGAGAGAGGAGGCAGGGCTAAATAAACCACAGCTCTGTATCTGACTGGATACACGGTGCTGTGACTCGGCTCGGGTGCCCCCATAGCAAGCCGCTTGCTGTGGGGACACTCAAAGGGAGGGAGGGGTAACCGGAGGATAGAAGAGGGATCCGAGAAGAGGAGGGCCCAGGTTGCTCTGTGCAAAACCAACTGCACAGAGCAAGTGAATATAACATGTTTGGTATTTTATTTAAAAAAAAAAAAAAAACTTTACAATCACTTTAAATGTGTGCATGTCTGTAGTAAGGACATTTTATGCCAAGCTTCTCTAAGTTTTAAGGATTGACGAACCACACTAATTTGTGGCTCTAAATATACTTTCTCTTTCTTTCTTTGACGGACACAGCTCCATATCTTCTTTGATCCTTGGCTAATGCTGCTCTCCATAGGAGTAGGACTAGGCAGAAACAAATTTGACTATGCCCCAAGGGCAGTCCTGGGGGGTATAATTCCCACTTCCTGCTAGAGGACTTCAGTTTTTTTCTGCCTAGTCAGGAGTAAGGACCTAGTTCCTTGCTGGGATTTCTGATTCTGGCATTTTTACCTTTTTTAAATGCATTTTTTTCTTATTTTCTGTTCCTGTGAGAACTACAATCAACTGCCGGACTGCGCAGCACACTGGATATCCTAGATCCTCATGGTCTTCCCAGTCTAGCCAGTGACCGCAACCCAACTTTAGCTCCGCGCTAGCTTGACCGCGACATAGCCCCATTGGACGGGGGCTGGCTGGCGAGTGAAACGCCTCACTAGGACTCATATCCCTGTTCACAACATTGGTGACGACCTGTGTTGCAGCGTACCTCTGGCCATAGCACCCCCATTCCAAGGTGGTGCGGTGGACTGCTCAGAGTGGTGGCCATTGGTTCCCTGGTATGGTGAGTAGTGTCCCCCATAGCTCTCTTCTCGGAAAATGTTGGGGTGAACGCAAGCACCTTTCCTCGGGTTGGTAGGCCCCCCTATGTGTTCTTCCTCTCCACCTGGTGTTACTGGCGGGGTTCTCCTGCATATGTACCCTCACCTACCCCCCCTTAGACCCCCCTTCCCAGGTTGGCTTGGCTACTTTCAGGGGTCATGGGGTGTTGGGCTGAAGGGGGAGTGCGCCGCTGGTGGCTACAAAACACTCTTAAATGGTCAGGGTGGGGGTTCCTGTTAGGGCCCCCCTGGCGGACTACAGGTACCTGGAGTCCTAAATGCTGCGCCACCTTGCACCGCCTTTATTCTGTGGATGTTTATTCTGTAGCTTTGGCAGCCATGTTTGTGTAGTCTGGCAGCCATGTTTTCGGAGTTTCCCATTGAAATCAATGCGGCAGTCATTTTCTTATAGCCTGTGGAGAGGTGGTGGGCCTCTAGTGCCAGTGACGGCACTTCCTCCTTCTCTCTGATCGCCGCATGGCAAGCTGCTGGGTGCTCTGCCTCCTTCCCTAAGCTGATGGCGGTGAGTCCCTGTGGTGTACAACTCCCTCATTCTGCTATAGCAGCGCCGCTGGTGCGCTAGGGCTTGTAGTACTACCACTGCCGCGGTGATGGGGGTTTTTTATTGCAATTTTTTTTACATATTGCGGGTGGCCTCTGGGTTGTCCATGGAGACCCTGGAGCATGTGTCACCACCTAACCCACTCTTGCAAGCTGCCGGACCCTCTGGCGGTCACAATGGCGGTTCTGCAGTCACTTGTCAAAAGTAGATATAGTCCTTTCAAAGCAGCCTAGTAAGAAGTGCCCCCCGCCTTCACCTGTATTCTCTGCCTCCTCAGAGTCTGAGGTGAATTTGGCCACCGCGGACGTGAGTCAACTCACCGGGTTTGTGTCCACGCACCTTGAGTGCTCTGACATGAATCCTCTTCTACTACAGCTGCGCATGAAAAGGTGTTTGTGGAGGCACTGATTGTATCAGTGTGGGAAACTTTGAAATTGTAGGACACAGCTAATGCTGCGTCAGTGCAATTTGGTGGCTGCAGACCATCCAAGGTTCCTGCCTGTTTCAACGAGATTGTCACTAGTCAGTAGGGATCCCCAAAATGCATGGTTGGGATATCTAAGCGTTTCGCTAGAAGATATCCTTTTAAAAAGCCTCTTTTGAAGAAACTGACAGTGCCACTGGTGGTGGATTCTCAGGTTTCCAGATTGAATAAGGCCACGCTTCTTCTGGTGGAGGATTCCCCGACTTTTAAAGACCCGGTGGACAAGAGAGCTGATGTGTTGGTCCCTTACTTTTCAACTAACTGTGGCAGGTTCAATGCTGAGGCCGATGTTTGCCATCACCTTGGTCTCCCAGACCTTAACGGAATGGGCTAAGCTTCTGCGCCAGGATTTAAAAGGGGATCAACATCCTCCTGAGCTGGCGGATCAGTTGATGCAGGGGTTACATTAGATCTGTGATGTGGCCCCTTTAGCCTGTAGAGTGTTTGTGACAGCTGTGACACTTCGACAAACGATTTGGCTGAAATACTGGTCTGCGGACCAGGCTTCCAAAAAGGTGCTGACTGATCTCCCTTTTGTAGGAGACCTCCCGTTTGGAGCTTCGATGGAAGAGCTCATTAAAGGTCCTACGGGAGGTAAGCGTACTCTGCTTCTACTGGTTGCCAAGACCAAAGAGCCTCGTAAACATGATCCTTTCTTCTCGGCTCACAAACGGCCCTTTGGGCTCGCAAGAAAAGGGACAAAAGTCCACCCGTAACTTCGTGGGTGGTTTTAAGAGGCCCTGGGCTGGTAAGTCAAAAACAGGTTCCACTGGTTCCACAGACGAGCCCTCCTTTGCCTAAAGGGGAGCCCTCACCCGTATCTCGGGTGGGGGGACGTCTTCGCTTCTTTCCAAACCCGTGGACCTCTCTCATTCAAGACAAATGGGTCCACGAGTTGATTCGGTCCAGTTACAAGATAGTTTGGGTCCTTGCCCCTTGCAAGGTTTTTTCCTTCCAACCTGGCCTGTCCCCAGACTTGGTGCAGGGCCTTCACGGGGCAGCGCAGGATCTGTTATCACAGGGAGTAATTGTCCCAATTCCGGAGTTGGAAAGTTTTCAGGGATTTTATTCAATAGTAGCCGGCATTCTAATGTGAGCAGAACGATATGTTCCAGCCCTCTCTGCTGTGCACATGCCAGGGGTGGAAAATTAACAGGTGGACTACCTCAGTCGACAGGCGTTGGTGCCTGAGCGAATGGTCTCTTCACCTGGAAGTGTTTAACAACCGTGTGTCCGGTGGGGGACTCCCGATGTGGACCCGTTGGTCTCTTGTCTCAACCAGAAGGTTCAGAGGTTTGTGGCAAGATCTCGGGATCCTTTGGCTGATGCTCTGGTGGCCCCTTGGGATCAGTATCATCTGATTTACGCTTTTCCTCCTACAGCTTTTGCAGAGGCTTCTGTGCAGACTTGAAGCAGAAGGGATTCCAGTCATGCTGGTGGCTCTAGACTGGCCTCACTGGTCTTTGTACGCAGGGCTCGTAAGGCTGGTAGCCAATGCTCCTTGGAGACTCTCTCTCAGAGAAGACCTTTTGTCTCAAGGGCTGATCTTCCATCCTGCTTTAGTCGCTGGCTTTACCAGCATGGCTATTGAAAGCCAGGTACTGAAGGATAGAGAGTTGTCGGATTCGGTAATTCCTACACTGTTAAAGCTAGAAAATTTACTTCTAGGAAGATTTATCATAGAGTTTGGAGGGCGTACATTTCTTGGTGTGAGTCTCAGGGGGGGTTTCTCCCCGTTCCTTTTCGGTGTCCCATCTGCTGGAGTTTCTACAACGAGGTGTAGATCAACATTTGGCTCTGGGCACCATTAGGGGCCAGATTTCCGCCTTGGCAATTTTTTTTCCAACGGCCGTTGGCTGCAAATTCTTTGGTTCACACTTTCATCCAGGGGGTTTGCCAGTTGGCTCCTCCAGTGAGGTCTCTGGTACCTCCGTGGGACCTCAATTTGGTATTGTTGGTTCTTCAAAAACCGCATTTTGGAAATTTTCTTGAACTTCCTCTGCTCACTTTGTCACAGAAGGTGTTTTTTTTTTTTTTTGGTGGCTGTTACTTCTGCACGCAGGGTGTCGGAATTGGCTGCATTGTCTGTCGATCACCTTACCTGGTGATTCACAGGGACAAAGTGGTGCTACGTCCCTGTCAGTCTTTCCTTCCTACGGTTGTCTCGGGTTTCCACATAAATGAAGACATTGTGTTGCCTTCCTTGTGCCCTAAGCCGAAACATCCTAAAGAAATTGCTTTGCATTTCCTGGATGTGGTTCGGGCAATTAGGGTTTACCTGCCAGCGACTGAGTATATTTGATAATCTTATTCCTTGTTTGTCCTTACTGATGGATCTCGTAAGGGGCAGGCCACATCTGCTGCAACCATTTCCGGATGGATCAGGCAGACGGTGGTGCAGGCCTATTCCATTAATGGTCAGGCTCCTCCTTTTCCCTGTTGAGGAGCCTTCAACAAGGGCGCTTAGTGCCTACTGGGCCTTCCATCCTCAAGCCTCAGTGGTTCAGGTGTGCAAGGCGGCCACATGATTGTCTGTGCATATATTCACCAAGTTTTACAAGGTGGATGTACTCGCATCTGTGGATGCTGTGTTCGGCAGCAAAGTTTTGAAGGCTGCTATTGCAGAGGCTCCTGCCTCTTGAGGGTGTATTTTTTTTTTTTCTGGTGGTGACCTCCAGTTGTTTCTGGTTGAGCTCCTGGTTTACCTGGTTGGCTATGCTTGGCCCTTATGAGGAATTCTGTGCATTGCTATTTTTTCCCACTCCTCATGTTGACAATGCTTTGGGACGTCCCAAGGGTCAAAGATGATATGGAGCTGTGTCCGTCAATGAACAAAAGAACTGGATTTTTTTGTCTTACCATAACATCCTTCTCTCTGATGATCTCTGATGATCATTGATGGACACAGCATCCATCCCTCTGTAGAACTTTGTAGAACTGCTTAACTCAGGTAAATGTGTTTATTTATTTTTATATATATATATATATATATACTATATAATATATATATATATATATATAATATAATATATATATTATATATATATATATATATATATATAATATATATATATATATATATATATATATATATATATATATATATATATATATATATATAGACACATGGACTTTAAAAATCTTAAGCGACTTTAAATTTTAAGCGTTCTTAATTACAGCATTTTTTTCACACCTGCCTAAAGCTCAATACACTCTATTTTTATTTTTTTATTCAATCCTACGGGCTGAATGAAAAAAGAAAACCTGACCACTCAGGTCAGAACCGCTGTACTAACAATCGGATATTGGCCCCTTCCCTGCCAGCACACTCTGGTCATCGGCTGTCAGTCATCAATCTCAGCCTTCAGCTGAGAGTGCTAACTAGGAGCCGGTCGGCAGACTTTTTTTGGTCATGCCCCTTTAAAAGAAGCCGGGCCGATGTTCTATTGAACAGACCAATGCCGCCTGACATTCGGACTGTGTGTATAGGACTTTAACCTTTTGCATGGTTCTGAAGACCTAGAAAAATAAATGCTCCAGAGTGGTATTGTGGCGTTCTTTGTTTGTCCCAGCCAAGTGGCATGTTATTGTAATTCGGTTTATTAGAAAATGAATGGAAACCATCCTTAACCAGTTCTGGACCAGAAGGATTTACCCCTTAAGGACCAGGCCATTATTGCGGCCCTGCGTTACTTTAACGGAAAATTGAGCAGTTGTGCGACACTGTAACAAAATAAAATTGTCTTTATTTCCCCACAAATAGAGCTTTCTTTTGGTAGTAGTTAAAACATCTGCGATTTTTTTTATTTTTTGCGCTATAAACAAAAAACACGACAATTCTGAAAAAAACAATGTTTTTCACTTTCTTCTATATAACATTCCCAAAAAAATCTAAATTTTTCATCCTTTTAGGCCAATTTGTATTCTGCTACATATTTTGGCAAAAAAAAAAAATCACAATAGGCGTATTTTGATTGGTTTGTGCAAAACGTATCACGTCTACAAACTATGGAAACGATTTATGTCATTTTTATTTCTTTAATTTTTTTTATACTAGTCATGGCGGTGATCTGGGATTTTTTTAGCAGGACTGGAACATTGTGGCGGACAGATCCAACCCCTAACTGACATTTTTGACACTTTTGGGGGGACCAGTGACATTACTACAGTAATCAGTGCTAAAAATGTGCACTGTTACTGTAATAATGACATTGGCAGGCAAGGGTTGTGATGACACAGTGGTGATCAAAGGGTTAAGTGTCAGCCTAGGAGAGTGTTTTCTAACTGTATGGGTGATGGGCTTCTGAAATGACCACAGAGACCTGTGATGCTATATAGAAGGATCACAGGCGCTCTGTAAACCTTTCAGAGAGAAGAACGGTCAGCTGTGTTTACAACAGCTGACCGTCCTTCTCTCTCAGCAGGAAGCAATCACGGATGCCCGGCGGCAACCGCGGCCGCTGGTCCCGTGGACCAGCATCCCAGCTGCCTAGTGGGGGTGGAAGCACGACAGTGGCAGCACGCGCTCGCCCCCCAGTACCACGCGCACGACCATCGTAGGGCTACATCGTTTCGTGCAGCCGAGCCAGCCTGCTACAGTAAAACTGCAACGGGTGATCGGTAAGTGGTTAAGTGGGGGGGGGGCGGGTCCCGTTGACAGCAGTTGTCCCCAGAACTTTTTTCTCAATTGGATGAATTACCCTTTCATATTGCTCTACTGACAACTATAAAATTTCAAGTTTTCCCCCACTTTCTGTCTCGGTGACAGTAGCCACCTGGACAATTAGAGGGGTGAATCTCCCCAGTGGGGAAATAGACAGCAATAAAAATTTAACAGGTCTGCCCTTTCCCCACTCTAAAAAATGCCTTTAGATGATCTTAGGGCAAAGTTTTCAAAATAAGATTTATGTTTGCATATCTGTAACGCTTGCCAGCGGGATCTGCGGGCAGGAGTACAGATGTTGGGACTAGTCTGCTTTTGAAGTATGGACTTGGAATGTACTGTCCATAAGGACTTCAGTGTGGACTTTACACGAGCTGGACTGGAAGATTCTGGAAGGATCCGTTTTTTTAACTTTGTGGTAGAATGTCCCTCCTTATAACATTCCTTTAGCCCACATGTGTCAAACACAAGGCCTGGGGCCGAATGCGGCCCTCCAGGCCATTTTATGTTTGCCTTGCACCTCTGCTGCAGCTTTGCCTCCAGCTGCTTCCCGGCAACATCACAAGGAAAGGGGGTGAACTGTGATGTAAGGGAGGGTTGAGGACTCTTGACTTCTGATGGTGACGCTCTTGACATTTGATGCAAGGGGGGGGGGGGGTGCTCTAAATATCTGCTTAGATGTATAATGAGAATACTACGATTTTATGCCAATTGAAAAGGAGGGTCACACACCACTGGTATCATCCACAAGAAACTTTATTGGAGACTTCAGACAGAACACCATGGCAGAACTCTCTCTCTGAGCAGTCTCCAGGAAGGTTTCTTGTGAATGATACCAGCAGTGTACGATCCTCCTTTTCATACTTGCAGTAAATAAATATTTATACATATATAGTCTGAGAGCCAGTTCACACTACCACGACCAGAAAGTCGCCCCGTGACTGGAAGAGACTTGGAAGAGACTTGGAAGAGACTTGGAAGAGACTTGGAAGAGACTTGGAAGAGACTTGGAAGAGACTTGGAAGAGACTTGGAAGAGACTTGGAAGAGACTTGTGCACTACTTTGAAGAGACAGGCGACTTTGTCTGTGGGGAATGCCTGGCTAATCTCTTTCTTCTTCTTCCTGGAAAGTCTGATAACAAGTCGTGTCAATTAAGATAAGGAGGCGACTCCCATTGAAGTATATGGGACAGTCGGATCACAGGTCGCCTCAAAGTAGTACAGGACCCTTTTCTGAAGTCGGAGCGACTTCAGTAGTGCCAATTAAGACGGCACTGATTAACATTGCTTTTGTTATGTCAAGCGACCTGGGGCTACACAAGTCGCCTCACAAGTCGTGCTAGTGTGAATGGGCTCTTACAGATACAACCGGCCCTTTGAGAGCCCATTCACACTAGCACGACTTGTGAGGCGACTTGTGTAGCCCCAGGTCGCTTGACATAACAAAAGCAATGTTAATCAATCAGTGCCGTCTTAATTGGCACTACTGAAGTCGCTCCGACTTCAGAAAAGGGTCCTGTACTACTTTGAGGCGACCTGTGATCTGACTGTCCCATATACTTCAATGGGAGTTGCCTCCTTATCTTAATCGAAGCGACTTGTTATCAGACTTTCCAGGAAGAAGAAAGAGATTAGCCAGGCATTCCCCACAGACAGTCGCCTGTCTCTTCAAAGTAGTGCACAAGTCTCTTCCAAGTCTCTTCCAAGTCTCTAAACAAGTCTCTTCAAAGTCACGGGGTGACTTTCTGGTCGTGGTAGTGTGAACCGGCTCTGAGGGCAACCATAATGCTGATGCAGCCCGCAATGAAATTGAGTTCGTCATCCCTGCTTTAGCCCCTTCAGAGTGCTCACAATTACTTTGATGCATACAAATGACATTTTAACGTTTTTGTAGTAGGACAGTGTGTGATGAAAGCTTAAGATAAGTCTCTAACTTTTTATTTTCTTCATTGTCTGGGGCTCAGGAAGCGGCTTTTGTTGCTTTTATTGTTGTATCCCATTACCTGCAAGAAGCAGTTGCCTCTGCTAAAATTCGTCCCTGCTGTTCCTCCTCACAACTATTTATTTATTACAGGTACTTGCATATCACCAATTTATCAACAATTTATGCAGCGTTTTATGTATGTAATACATTTTTACATCAGTCCCTGCCCTCATAGAAGAAAGAAGGGTTGGAACTTCTGCCTGTGCTTTTCTATCTGTGCCTTCAGGTCCTGTTGATGACCATTTCTTATATAGGCATCATAGGGACAGCGAAATGAAGGAAAATCTCCCCAGTGGGGTCAAGAGTCGCAAACAAAAACTGAGAACAGGCTACAGGGTTTTACAAAAAAACTTTTGTATTTAGGCTCTCGCACATAGGTGGCTAAGGCTGTTCAGTGTAAGAGCCTGTTCACACTTAGGAGTTTTTCAAGTGCTTTTGTGTTAAATAAATTGCTAGAAAAGCTCAGGAAAACTGCTTCTCTTTAAAACAATGAATGCGTTCACACTGGGGCAGTTCACTTCCATTGCATTAAAAAAATAATCCTGTTTGCAGCATCTTTGAAACATGTTTAGGGAACAAAAAAAAACCACACTAAAAACGCTCCTCCCCATTTAAATCACCCCTGCTAAGCTTTTCTGGTGCAGTCACATACCGCACTGCAAAAGCGCAGCAAAAATGCTCCATTAACGCCTAGGCGTTTTGATGCGAACCAGTGTGAAAGTGCTCTAATTGTCAGTAGATTTACTCAACCTAGGTGCAGCGTACAGTTGTCTTTGTCACGAATAGGTGTGCATCCCTGTACTCATGTAAGCAGCAGTGCTATCTTAAAAATGAGTACACTGTAAGAATGTTTGCAAAAAATATAATTTCTTTACATTTTTTATTGCATAAGCCTGTATGCTTTATTTGTGTTTATGATAGCACCGTTGTATACAGATGTTGTAGCACCCTCCTAGGTAGGTGCTAGGAAAACCCATAGGGGGGGCCCTGCCTGCTTATCAGGAGGGTCCAATTGTTCAGCTAGCCTGTCATGTGTTCCCAGGTGTGTCTGTTGAGCTTGGGGAGTCTCCCCACAGTGTCCAACGAGGGCTCTTATTGGGCAGTGGAGGAAACCTGACCAATAGCACACCAGGGCTTGTATTTATCCCAGAGGGCAGAATTTGCCGCAGTGCATCCTGGGATGGGGTAGAAGTCTGAGGGGAGCACATGACAAGGGGGGTCTTTGGCGGGAAGCAGAGTCCCAGGAGGAGGGTGACGGCGGTCTCTCCTCCTATCAGCGTATGGAAAGGTCCTTAGCGGTCAGCCTAGAGGACAGAAGGTTGAGCTGAGCTGCAGTGAGAGGGATCCAGAGTGCTGAGGACCGAGTGGAGCTGCTGGGGCAGAAGTTTCCAGGAAAGCAGTTTTAAGAGTACTGTGAACTGCCCAGGATAGGGGACCACTCCAGAAGGTCTGAGGGATCCAGAAGCCAGCTAACCAGTAGGAGGCTAAGAAAGGGGATGCCAGAGTATAAGCCCCGAAGAGAAGTGTGTGTAAAGAGGGTGCCGGTGCGGGCCCTGAAGAGTTAAGCGTTGCAGCAGATGTACAAGTAGCTATCACAAAGGAAAGTGATAAGGAAGCTTTAACAAGGACTTTGGGCCACAAGAGTGTCAGTCAGTTCGGTGTTAACAGACAGCAAGTCAGCGTTGACTGGTGTTCCGTGAAAAAACCCTACCCGTAAAAAATTCCCTACCCTCGTCACTTCCGGTGAGGGTACGTCATACATCAGCTGAGCCGCTTGGCAGTGCGCATGCGCACAGCTGCGGAGGGTAGGGAATTTTCACGGGGTAGTGTTTCTTCACGGAACCCCGCCTCATTCATCAGCTGTTGCCACGCGAAATCATCTCGGCTCCAACCCGCCAGACTTCCCTCATCTCTGCTCCAGGAACATTTAATCAGCAGCGGGTCTATGAAAATACAAATCACGGCTACAGTGTTTTAGAACGTAACAGTCATTCATTTGGGACGCCGCACCTGCTGATGAGGGATGTCTCCGAGATGATTTAATTTAGCGGATGGGCATGCGCAGTGGGACGCGCTGCAACAGCGGATTAATGACGCAGTGTAAGGTTAAAAAACACTACCCCATGCAAATTCCCTACCCGCCGCAGCTGTGAGCATGCACACTGGGAAGCTGCTCAGCTATTGAATTATGTACCCTCTTAGGAAGTGACAAGGGTAGGGAATTTTCACGGGGTAGGGTTTTTTTAACGTTACACCGGCATTCAGCCAAGGTGCATTGTATATAGTTGAGCCAGAGGAGTATCCCACTCATCCCTTCTCCCATCCAAGTTCTCAATAAACCAAAAAAAAAAAAAAACAAATATACTAGACTTTTCTTTGTCTCAGTGCTCACACTTGGAGAAGATGCTTAAATGTGCTGTTGTTGCTATTGGTAACCCTGGCGGACCCACATTCGGCAAAAAGGCTGGGAATCCTGCTACACAAGAGTACAGCAGCTATTCATGTCAATAGCAGACTGTAAGTTTCGCACAGGCAGAGTAAATACACTGGCAATTAAGTTGAATGGGTGCAGTCCCCCATGAGCAAATGCCTATATGCTGTTTACTATAGCACCGTTGTATACACAAGTACAGCAGCACACAGCGATTCGTGTCCATGGCAGATTGTATGTTGCACCTGGGCTTCCTGGATGGAGGAAATACACTAGCAATTAGGTTGAACTTGTGCTGGAGCCCTTAAAGGGTTTGTAAAGTCAGAAGGTTTTTTTTATCTTAATTCATTAGGATCTTATCTTAATGCAATTGAATCTATACATTAAGATAAAAAGCCTTGTGTGCAGCAGCCCCCCTAATACTTACCTAAACCCTCTCTCTATCAGCGATGTTCACAAGTGCCCCAGCCATCCAGGATTTTCTCTCCTTATTGGCTGAGACACAGCAGCGGTGCCATTGGCTCCCACGGCTGTCAATCAAACTCAGCCAATCAGGAGAGAGAGGGGCACTCCGAACAGCCGTTCCGTGTCTGAATGGATA
The DNA here is from genome assembly GCF_965119305.1 of Pelophylax lessonae. Lineage (NCBI taxonomy): Eukaryota > Metazoa > Chordata > Amphibia > Anura > Ranidae > Pelophylax > Pelophylax lessonae. The sequence goes on from NC_138769.1 coordinate 319,605,940, forward strand.
TGCAGAGCTGCAGCTCGGCTCGGGTACCCCTACCCCAAACTGCTTGCGGTGGGGGCACTCAACAGAAGAAAGGGGCCAGGAGCTACAGCCAGGGACCCAAGAAGAGGAGGATTCAGGCTGCCCTGTGCAAAACCACTGCACAGAGCAGGTAAGCATAAAGTTTGTTATTTCAATAGAAAAAAAAAAAACGAGAACGAGACGTTACAATCACTTTAAGCCGGCCACACATGGATCAAAATTTGTCTGGTTCAGCAGGGACTTTTCCAAATTTTGATCCATGTATGGGCAGGGTGTGTTGTACAGAAGGTGTATGTGGAAAGTGCGCAGGATACTATATGGTGAAGCTGCAACCTAAATAATAATAGTGGTAAATTTGTAAAGATAAGGTGCGCTAAACTCATATAAAATGTTCCCTGAATTAGGGAAATAAATCACAAATGTGATTAACAAATATAGTGGTATAAAAGATATTCAAAGTAAGTACTATACTAACAAATATTATAACATGTGCTCTAATATATCAAATGAACATCAAAGTGAATAAAACACTCTTAGATATAATAGTGCAGAAAAAAATTGTAGAAAAAGTTGGCAAAGAATGTGTAAAGTCCAATCCAAATAGTCCAAGTGGTATAGTGATTAAAATAAACTCCTTGGTGAAAACTCCACAGCAAATCAAAGTGCAGGTGTTCCCATCACCAACTCTGGATTGGCTCCTTACCAGAAAGATGGATAACTAAGGGCGTAATATAGCACAAATCCAGGTATAGAAAAACCACAGTGGATCCCTGAGCCCACGCTAAATGAGAGGATGTGCCTCTTACCAGAATGATTCTTGGGTGTAGGCATAAACATACACTTCACAGGGGTGGTGGGTGTCCCTTCTAGGATCCCTAGGTCTGGATATGGCTCCTCCAAGGTCCGGACTTATCTCACAGTGCCCCAGAAATAACAAAACCGCACAATGGTGTAATACCTCACAAACTGTTTTAATATTAAATAAAGGTTGCACTTACACTTAAACGGCTTGTATTCGGGGCAAGTAATGCGGTAATGGAGAGAACGAAGCCGCGGCCGCCTGCAGTGCGGTCCGCGGCGATGTGTGATGACGTTGTGGCGCTCCTTCTGACGCGTTTCCTGCCAAGAGGTCGTCTACGGAGATAGGAGATGACGTTGTGGCGCTCCTTTCTGACGCGTTTCCTGCCAAGAGGTCGTCTACGGAGATAGGAGATGACGTTGTGGCGCTCCTTTCTGACGCGTTTCCTGCCAAGAGGTCGTCTACGGAGATAGGAGATGACGTTGTGGCGCTCCTTTCTGACGCGTTTCCTGCCAAGAGGTCGTCTACGGAGATAGGAGATGACGTTGTGGCGCTCCTTTCTGACGCGTTTCCTGCCAAGAGGTCGTCTACGGAGATAGGAGATGACGTTGTGGCGCTCCTTTCTGACGCGTTTCCTGCCAAGAGGTCGTCTACGGAGATAGGAGATGACGTTGTGGCGCTCCTTTCTGACGCGTTTCCTGCCAAGAGGTCGTCTACGGAGATAGGAGATGACGTTGTGGCGCTCCTTTCTGACGCGTTTCCTGCCAAGAGGTCGTCTACGGAGATAGGAGATGACGTTGTGGCGCTCCTTTCTGACGCGTTTCCTGCCAAGAGGTCGTCTACGGAGATAGGAGATCTATCTCCGTAGACGACCTCTTGGCAGGAAACGCGTCAGAAGGAGCGCCACAACGTCATCACACATCGCCGCGGACCGCACTGCAGGCGGCCGCGGCTTCGTTCTCTCCATTACCGCATTACTTGCCCCGAATACAAGCCGTTTAAGTGTAAGTGCAACCTTTATTTAATATTAAAACAGTTTGTGAGGTATTACACCATTGTGCGGTTTTGTTATTTCTGGGGCACTGTGAGATAAGTCCGGACCTTGGAGGAGCCATATCCAGACCTAGGGATCCTAGAAGGGACACCCACCACCCCTGTGAAGTGTATGTTTATGCCTACACCCAAGAATCATTCTGGTAAGAGGCACATCCTCTCATTTAGCGTGGTCTCAGGGATCCACTGTGGTTTTTCTATACCTGGATTTGTGCTATATTACGCCCTTAGTTATCCATCTTTCTGGTAAGGAGCCAATCCAGAGTTGGTGATGGGAACACCTGCACTTTGATTTGCTGTGGAGTTTTCACCAAGGAGTTTATTTTAATCACTATACCACTTGGACTATTTGGATTGGACTTTACACATTCTTTGCCAACTTTTTCTACAATTTTTTTCTGCACTATTATATCTAAGAGTGTTTTATTCACTTTGATGTTCATTTGATATATTAGAGCACATGTTATAATATTTGTTGGTATAGTACTTACTTTGAATATCTTTTATACCACTATATTTGTTAATCACATTTGTGATTTATTTCCCTAATTCAGGGAACATTTTATATGAGTTTAGCGCACCTTGTGTTGTACAGAAGACAATCTACCAGTCAACTTCTATATAACTGGCCTGTTAAAAATTTGATCAGTGCCGCTGGCTATTGGTGTATTCTGATGACAGGGAAGTCTCCCCGCTTTCAAAATACAAAGGCTCAGCGGGGAGGATTCCCCCATCGACCTTGAATGTGTAGATTGGGGGGGGGGGGTGGATCGAATCATATATGGGCTTCCCTACCAGCTCTTTTTATGTATGATTTATATTCCATAGGGCATTTTTTTAAGTGCACATTTTCTTTTTTACATGTCGATGCAATCATAAAAAGATTATTTAGTGGTTTTCATTTTTTTTGTTTTAATTTTCTTCTCCAGTTAAAAATTTAATTTGTTTGTGTAACAGTATATTACTCAATTTTAGATCTTTCAGCACAATTTAAAAAAAAAATGACTTTATTACCCCCAGATAAATAACTGTTTTTATTTGACGGGCTACAGAGTAGACACTCTGCTAGAAAATTAGCAGTACAGCCTGAGGTATTTTCTTGACTTTTTTTTTCTTTTTGGTTTGACCAAATCCATTCACTGGTTTCTCTCGTAAGCTTTTCCATTTTTCAGCTGCCACTTGTCAGTCTTTCTTGGCTGTGATCAGGATTACTAAAGATTCTGTCAGAAAACCATTGAGGAAGTTGCAGTGCTGTTTTGCAAGTTATTAATAAATAGGCCCATATACTGGTAATGGAAGAGGATGTTCAGCTTAGTGTGTCATCTCATTGGTTCACAAAATCTCTTTGCTGTTGAGGTTGAGGTAGCGGAAGCTTAATCAGACTCTTAAGTATCACAAGCTGCTTTCAGTTTCTGCAGTTAGAAATTGAGAAGAGTATAAATAAGGTTGTCAAGAAAGTCTTCCTTTTTGCACTTACCATCCTTCTCGATGTGGGCGTTGGGCCCATGGAGAAGGAGGTTAAGATCCCCGGATTTTTGACGTTCCTTTCTATCTGGATACAAAAAAAACACAGGGACAAATCACGATGTCCTCCACTACCAGATACAGACCGGCAGGCCAATGAGGTTAGTAGCAGGACTTTTGCTATGTAGCTTCACCACATCATCAACTTAAAGACTGGTCTGCAAAAGCAGACTAATAAAAATGATAGAATTTCTCAAAAATATGGAAAGTTATGCATTTTGTTTCTGTATGTACTGGTTGATGTTTTTACCACTTCCTGTGTTTTTGAGAAGGGGTGTGTGATGCCTAAATTGACTTTAAAATGTTTCCTTGTGGTACGCAGATGTGGTGTTTCACGTATGATTTAAAATGCTGCTAGCATTTCTAAATATACTATTCTAGCACACAAATTGTTACAGGTCTCATTTTTACAAAAATATTTGAATGTACAGTAGAATTCAGTTTTCATATGTATAATAGATGAGATGCTAGGCAGGTGTGCTAGTGGCATATCACTTACTGATACCTAGCAAACTTAATTACTAGACAGTTGATTAAGTGTGTAAAGGTAGCGAGGTAAAGTCGGGGCCAGTTTGTAATTGTATATTTAATAACATTTTAAATGCGCATGCTAAATCTTATTCAGTTGGTGCCCATTTTCAGGCAGCACTTTTCTTTTTTTAGGACCTTGGACCACTACCTTCCCTGTTATAAAGGTTTTACTGCAGGTTTTTACCCTTACTATTGCTTCCACTAAAGTAACTTTATTTATTTTTTGCAGGATGAGATGGTGGTAAAGGAAATCGCTATTACTCACCATGTCAAAGAAGGCTCTGAGAAGGCCGATCAGTCACACTTTGTCCTCTTGAAAGTACTTGGACAAGGTTCCTTTGGAAAGGTAAGTGTAGTCAAATATGATATGCTGCTATTGGGGTTATTTTATTAAATGCTCAGTTAAAGCAGTATTAAACCCGAAGTAAACAGTTATTCTATTGCAGCTTACCAATTCTAAGATGTGATGGCTGTATTCATTTGTTTTTGTAGGCTTTCTTTCCTTTATTTTCATCTGGTGATCCAGCCAGCAAGTTTTTGTTTTTCAAAGACCCAAACTCTCCAACAGAGTGGATCAGTTTACATGGATGCGACAAACCACTTAACACTGGCAGGGGTGTATACAATGATCAGCTTTTATTAACCACTTGCCGACTGCCGCATGACTATTTACGTCGGCAGTCAGCCCCTCACAGGCAGAGTGATGTAGATCTACGCTGCTAGCCTGTGAGGGTCTAGGGAGCGAGCGCGCGCCCCCGCGTGGTCACGGACCCCCCCCGCGCGTGTGACCGGCGGACCCGACGATCGTCGGTGCAGAGGGAGAAAGGCAGGCGGCTGATGTAAACAAGCCGCCTGTCATTCTCCCCTGTGTAGAAACAGTGATCATACAGTTCTACTATGTAGGACCGTTGATCACTGTTCCTACAGCTCAAGCCACAGCCAATCACAGTTAGGATCACGCCCCTAGGGACACACACAACCCCTCCCTCTCAAAAGTTGACCCCTTCACTGCCAGTGTAATTTTACAGTAACAGTGCATATGTATAGCACTGATTACTGTAGAAATGTCACTGGTAACCCCAAAAGTGTCAAAAATGTCAGTCAAGGGTCCGATCTGTCCGCCGCAATGTCGCAGTCCCGCAAAAAAAATTGCAGATCGCCGCCATTATGCGTTAAAAAAAAAAAAAAAAAGCAACAAAAATGACAAAAATCTTTCCCTTAGTAAACGCGATAACTTTTGCACAAACCAATCAAAATACGCTTTTTGCGTTTTTTTTTTTTTACCAAACATATATGTTAGCATAAAACAAATTGGCCGAAAATGTTAAAAAATTTGGATTTTTACATTTTTTTTTGGGGGGAATTTCATATAAAAAAATGTGAAAAATGTTGCTATTTTTGCAAAATTGGCGCTCTTTTTTTGTTTATAGCGCATGATCCAAAAATCGCACAGGTGATCAAATACCACCAAAAGAAAGCTCTGTTTGTGAGAAAAAAAGGACGTCAAATTCGTTTAGGTACAGTGTTGCAGGACCGCGCAATTGTCCATTAAAGTCACGCAGTGCCGAATCGCAAAATAGGCCCTGGTCAGGAAGGGGGTAAAATCTTCCAGGGCTTAAGTGGTTAATGCAAAACTTTTTTATCCCAAAAGGAAAGAAAAATTGGTAAGCTGCAATATAATAAATTTTTGGTTTTGGATTTAATACAGCTTCAATCATTCACCTCAAACCCACTGGGACCCCAGAGCAAGTTTAGAAATACCAACAAATGAATTGCCAAAAAAAAAAAAAAAATACTTTTAACTTGCCACACTGGTTACAAAACAAATATAAATTGTTGTAAGCAACACACTTTCAGTTTTTGAGATTCTAAAATGAGGCCCCAGACTTGCCTGAAGAACTCTCACCAAACTTTTTGTCCACCAAAATGTGGATATAGCACTTGGTCAGTTCTGATTGGTGACCTAATTGTGGGTTAAAGCCCCTATTTTCTTTCTGTTAATGCTGGCTATAGCTCCACCCAAATCTGAAGCCCAATGATGAGTGCTTATGCGAGGGGAGGGATCAGTCAGCTTGTAAACATTCATATCCCCTGTAGATAGATCGCACAGCCCTAAAGCGATCTTTTTTGAATGAACACTCAGCGCTGTCAGGGTTGGTGCAGTGTTTGACACAGCCACCTAATCATTTATAAGTACAAGATTACTGCCATGGCTGTGACTATTTACAAGCAGACTGCTCTGAATAATTTGTTGTGCATGGCACTGCTGGTCTCAAGAGCAACAACTGTTGCTAGTGCTGTCATTCTCAATTCCTGCTCTAGCAGTGTGGTTGGAAAGTAACAGAACCAAGTGCTATATGCACTTGATCTCAGGGATTAAAGAAGAGCTCCAGGATTCTTCAGAAAAAATAAGTCAATTACAAATACTGTAGCTGCTGACTTTTACTATTAGGGCACTTACCTGTTGGGGCATCCAGCGGTGTCCTCACCCCAGCCAATTCTTCAATCGGCTTTTGGGTGCTGGTACTGCAATCCTTACTAAGGGAAACAGTCAGTGAAGCCTTGTGGCTTCACAGCCGGATTCCTACTGCGCATGCGCAAAGTGTGCTATGCTTTGTGAATGGGACCTTGGAAAAGTCCCAGAAGGCTGCGGCGGGGGGGCGAACATTCAGCTCGGTTCGCCACGGCAAACTAAGAAACTAAGCCGGGAGTGGGTACCTGGCAAAACCAAATGGGGCAGTGGGTGGGGGGGGGTGTAAGAAGGCGAGCAGAGAGCTTCACCTTTTTGGGTGGAGCTCTGCTTGAACTAAAAGTTTAGGGGTCTGTGCACACTAGGCACCTGAAAAAATCCTAGAACTTCTGGCAGAAAAAAGCAGCAGAGAAATGCACATATTTGTGTTTTATAGGCATCTTTTTCAAGACCTTTCTCTCCACCATTTTTAAGTGCAAATTGAGTATAATGAAAAATGAGCAAACGTGCCTAAACACCGCATTTATGCGCTTCAAGCGTTACGCCAACATAGAGCTTCTTCTGCTGGCTAAAAGAAAAAATACCAAATGCCTGTATAAGCAGCATCTTTTTGTGCCTAGTGAGGCCTAAAGATTTAAATGGTGCTTATGAATTTGGATCTTTTGGTGTAACAAAAAAAAAAAAATATATATATATATATATATATATATAAAAAAAAATACAGTAATTATAAGCATAACGTTTCAACTTATTTTGCTAGTTTCCTTGGGATGTACAGTATTTGCAGCAGGGGCGTAACTACAGGGCTTGCAATTGCGACCCGGCCCTATGCTCAATTCCATACACACAACTCAGGAGCAAGCAGACACCATGTTCCCCCATAGCAGTTTGCTATGGGGATGCATTAAGAGGAAGAGGAGCCAATATCGCCACCAGGAGACCCAAGAATAGGAGCATAGAGCAGATGAGTAACATGTTTGTTATTTTAATGTTTTTTTTAATTGTCTTTAGAAATGCTTTAATGCATTCTATGAATTAAGGTAAAAAAAAAAAAAAACTTCCAGTGCCTGTTCACATGGGCTACCTTCTGTACCACTCCTCCAAGTGATAAGGTTGTATTTTAGCATCACTGGTACCTGTAAAGTAACGTTAACGATATATCCCTATACTTCAGAGTAGACCTAGCTTCCAATGCATTTTTTGTCATGTAGTGTAGTCTCAGCGATCACAGTACTGTTCCTGGCAATAGTTTCATCATATTATGAACAGAAATAGAAAAGACAGGTGCACTGCTCTAAACGAAAAAAATGAAATGACTATATATACGAGTTGCAGCTCCCACTAAAACAAGCACTCCTAAAACTTGCCCAATGCAACAAATAAAAATAGAAAAAATGGTGCACTACTCAAATAGTGAACATGATCAATTATCTCCAGTGATACATATTAGTGAATAAATAGGGAGTGAATGCAATGATAATAAATAGAACATATATTCATATAGCAACTTTAAAAAATTGGAAAAATCATCCACCAAAAAACTGGTTAGTAAATATAATTAATAGAAATGGGTAAAGTTCAGTCTATTGCTCAACAATGTGTAATATGTGTATATCCTTCAAACTATGATGGTGAATAATAGTGCAAATATTAGTTGCCAAAATCCTTTCACCAAAAACTCAGCATCCACCCTTGGATCAGGATACTATCTCTGATGAAATCACGTGACTAGTGACGCAACGCGTAGGAGGAACCAGTGACGTCGCCCCCAGCTAATCGCTCTTCGTTCGCAGTATCAGTTAGCCGTGCAGCCAAGGATTCGGCACATGGAGAAAAGAGATCACGATCTGCCTGTTTTTATCAACTAAATGTGAGTGCATTATGTGGAGCACGTTTATGTTAAATAAAATTCACCCACATACTACACAATGAGGCACTATCTTTTTTTTCTATTTACCATGGAGCTATAATGTACTGATGCACTTTAAAGAGTCCATAGGAGGATAAAGGAGCTCTAGGAAGATTATCTAATTAATTGGCTGCACATTTCCTGTGTGCTGGAGGTGAGCGGCCATTGCACACAGGGGTGGTTGCTGAGTTTTTGGTGACAGGATTTTGCCACCTAATGTTTGCACTATTATTCACCGTCATCGTTTGAAGGCTATACACATATTGCACGTTGTTGAACAATAGACTGCACTTTACCCATTTCTATTCATATTTATTAACTAGTTTTATGGTGGATGGTTTTTCCAATTTTTGAAATATGCTATATGAATTTGTTATATTTATTATCATTGCATTCACTCCCTATTTATTCACTAATATTACTGAATATTTATCACTGGAGATGATTATGTTCACTATTTGAGTAGCACACCATTTTTTCTATTTTTAATAGTTTCATCATACTTTCTTCACAAAAGGCCATTACTGTCTTTGTAAAAAACATTGTCAACATCCAATTCCTGTACTAAACTCCTTCACTAGATCAGGATTAAAATAAACTCCTTCCCTAGAAAACAGAGTAATGTTAAAGGATATCTAAACCAAGAGTGCTAATTTAATATATTGCTCACAATCTTGAGATGTGGTGGCTACAGTAAGTTTCATGTTTTAGGCTAAAATGATTTTTAGCAAGTACAGGAAAATACCCGCTGATCTTGCCAGAAATACACTATCCTTGTCACCTATGAGCAGAACTGAATGTTCTCTTCCTTTTTGTAAATTACTAATCTCCCCACCCCTCATCCTTGTAATAGAGATTTAGAGAGTAAGACTTGTTTGAAGTCGGAAGTGGATGACAACCATGGCTCCCTCCATGGATACAGTGAAGTGGCTTGGTCTAACCACTCTGGGCAAGAAGTGCATTATTCCCAGGATTGCCAGGTGAAAATAAAGGGACAAAAGCTTAACCACTTGCCAACTGCCGCACGACTATTTACGTCGGCAGTCAGCCCCTCACAGGCAGAGCGACGTAGTACTACGTCGCTAGCCTGTGAGGGTCTAGGGAGCGAGCGCGCGCCGCCGGTCACTCTGCGATCGTCGGTGCAGAGGGAGAAAGGCAGGCGGCTGATGTAAACAAGCCGCCTGTCATTCTCCCCTGTGTAGAAACAGTGATCATACGGTTCTACTATGTAGGACCGTTGATCACTGTTCCTACACCTCAAGCCACAGCCAATCACAGTTAGAATCATGCCCCTAGGGACACACATAACCCCTCCCTCTCAAAAAAAGTTAACCCCTTCACTGCCAGTGTAATTTTACAGTAACAGTGCATATGTATAGCACTGATTAATGTAGAAATGTCACTGGTAAAAATAACTTTTGCGCAAACCAATCAAAATATGCTTTTTGCGATCTTTTTTTTTTTTTACCAAACAAATGTAGCATAAAACAAATTGGCCGAAAATGTTAAAAAATTTTGATTTTTACATTTTTTTGGGGGGAATTTCATATAAAAAAAATGTGAAAAATATTGTTATTTTTGTAAAATTGACGCTCTTTTTGGTTTATAGCGCATGATCAAAAAATCGCACAGATGATCAAATACCGCCAAAAGAAAGCTCTGTTTGTGGGAAAAAAAGGACGTCGATTTCGTTTAGGTACAGCGTCACACGACCGCGCAATTGTCCATTAAAGTCACGCAGTGCCGAATCGCAAAATAGGCCCTGGTCAGGAAGGGGGTAAAATCTTCCGGGGCTTAAGTGGTTAAAAAAGGAAACTAATGTTATTCTGCAGATTTACAGTCAGGTGGACGCCATCAGATGCCGATTCGAATCCCTATTCCGCTGCCACCCTCTCTAGATTGTTACATAGTTAGTCAGGTTGAAAAAAAGACACAAGTCCATCTAGCTCAACCAATAAAAAACAGAAAAGAAAACCCAACCATACAATCCCATATACACAATCCTACACATGTTATTTTGTTCTGGATGTTGTTTGTTCTTTATTTTTTCTTTGTCCATAGAAGTGCTATCCTTTTTTCCAGGGACCATAGGATTGCTTAGACTAGTCCTACAGGTGCTTCTTGTCTGTTTTCTGTTTTGTTATGTACATCTCAGGCAATTTATTGTTCCCACGAGGTATTTATCCTGAAACCTTACTTACCATAGCTTCCAAATTAATATTACTATCCTATAATGTCAGGGGTCTCTGCTCCCCACAGAAGTGGGGCTGGCTTTTGCAGGAATTGCGACAGCTGTCCCCAGACATCTTGCTATTGCAGAAAACGCATTTTACAAAGTGCCCTTTATGATGTACTCTCAATGGTAACATAGTGTTTCCCCCTATCCCTAAGGCAAAGGGGGGTCTCTATAGCCATCTGAAAATCCTGCCCGTTCTCACTTTTGTCTCTACAAAATTACCCTGAGGGCTGTTTTCTTTTTTTTTAGGGACTGATCCCTGGTCAAAAATATACTTTTGCAGCTACGCCACAAACTCCTGGACTGTTAACTTTCTATCTGCTACTCTTAAGCAATTCTATCTGCTACTCTTAAGCAATTGACAGAGTTCAAGGAAGGTTTGGTTGTATTGGGGGATTTCAATTTTACCCTCGACCCTCATCTGGACACCACCTCTGGTAAAACACTCCTCTCTTATCGAGCTTTAAAACATGTTAAAAAAAAGACTTTGTGATTTACATTTGGTGGATAACTGGAGAGTGTGGAACACCCAGTTAAAGACTTTAGTTATTACTTAGACAGTCGATACTTACATCTTGATCTCATTCTCATTGACCAATTTTTTGTTTGAGTATTGTTGGCTCATCTTTCATTGAATCTATAAAAATCTCTGACTACTCTCCAGTGACACTGTCCATCTACCCACCAGACTAAGCGGGTATGGATACCTAATAATAAAACCCTCTTAGATGACAACTACTCCAGAGGCGATTTTAGGGAAGTTCCTAAGGCTGTGATCAGAGGGGAGTTGATAGCACACTGCTCCCAGATGAAAAAAGAGAAGCAGAAGGAGGTTTCAGATTTATTAGAGCAGATCCATTCTCTTGAACTTACACTTTCTGACCCCACTGATGCACAAAAGCTAGATTCCTTGCATATCTCAATCTCAATGCTTAGACTATACATTCGATTTTATGCCCACCAGTTTTAACACAGGAACAAATGTGGCCTTCTGGCTAGGGTGTACTTGGGTTGTTGACACCCTATCTATCGCTGTGGAACTCTAGCAGTTTTATGCTTCCCTTTACAACACCCCATCTGCCTCCTCACCCGATCACTACAAAAGAGCTGAGTGCTCTCATTTCCAGCTTGCCACTGGGCAAGAGTCCAGGGCCAGAAGGTTTTACAAAATCGATAATATAAGAACTTTTTCTCGATTCTAGCAGAGCCACTCTGCCCTTATTTTAATTCTACCACTATTAATAATCCTCTGCCACCGGAAGTGCTTTTGGCCCACATCATGGTGTTGCCAAAGTCAGGCAAAGATCCCCAGTACTGTGCCAATTATAGGCCATGTTTACAGGAGCATGTTACAGGCATTGTTCGTTCAGACCAGGCAGGTTTCAAGGTGGGCCGTGAAGCCAGGGACAATACTATCCAGGCATTACATTGGGCCCAGCATGGCCCTTAGCGAAAAGGTGGTATAAAACCTCTTCCTGCTCAGCCCAGATATTTTAAACTGCTGATGCGCTATATTGGAGGGGCAGTGGTCAACGAGGTACATTTCTCCACATATGGTAGCTTTGCCCTAAAAATAGAGCCTTTTGGGAATCATTTACCCCATGGATTAGGAGTACGACCCTCAGACCTAAAGAAAATATTCCCCTAATCTTTCTGTTCCATGGAATGTTATAGGAATTCCATTAAATCTTACAAGAAAAGTGTTAACCCGCCACAGGGGCGGACTGACCATTCGGGCACTGCCGAGGGCCTGGGGTCAGGGGGGCCACATAAGAGGTTCAGTCTGCCCCTGGAGGTGTCCACAGCTTATCCTGCAAAGTAGAACATTTAAACCCCGTGGAGGCACGAGGCAGTGAACTATCGAATCCTTGCCGGTGGTTGATGCGGCTACGAGAGGTTCTATCAGAGAACGATCATGGAGCCATCAGCAATGTGGAGATGATGGCAGGGAGGGACAGGAGCTCTGGCCCCCTCTCCCCCTGGGGAATTTAGCTGCGGGTTGGGGCCACACATCACTGCCGCGGGCAACAACGGGTGAGGAAGCTCGGGGCTACAGAGTGCAGAGTCACCTCGGAGCTAGCCAACCTGACCTGCCTTGTGTGTAGCAGCAGGTCAGTGTGTAATGACAGCAGTTTAATGTGGTTTATAATAACCAGCCAAACTGACTGACTGTTCCTTCCGTCTTGCCCAGTGTCCTTCTTCTAGCAGATGCTATTCCCTACTACAGTGAGTGCCACCCAGTGTACAGATATCAGTGTTATATATGGAATAGCACTTAATGAGTTATTTCATATGTATGTATGTATGATATGTGTACACATATGTATGATGTGTACACTGACACCTGTACAGCGGGAAGAATGGCTTACATTGGTGGTCAGTAGAGATGTTAAATAATCGTATAATAGATGCATCGTGATTCAGCCTTAAACGGTTCTCTATAAATGCAGAGAACGGCTAAATCACGATTAAATCAATGATGTAATTCCAGCGTGCCCCTGTCAGAGTGTTCCCATCCCTCCTCCTCTCCTTGTGTATGTCACACAGAGCGGTGATCTCCCGCTGTGTCACAGAACTTGGATTTGAAATGTTTGGCGTCGCTAAACAAGGTCCAGCCTCCTAGACCGGCTCCTATGATAGATGGCACACTGATCCAATGCTGGGAAATTGAATCAGTGGGATGTCTATCATAGGAGCCAGTCGAGGAGGCTGTACTTTGTTGACAGTGGCCGCTTGGCAATTTAAATCTAATCTCCGTGACACAGCGGGAGATCGCCCCTCTGTGTGATCCAGGCACTGTTGAGGCTGCATTTGATGGGCACTGGTGAGGCTGCATTTGATGGGCATTGACAAGCGGCTTGAGTGTGGGCCAGGACACATGGATGGGGACACAGGGGGCCCCATGAGTTGTCAGTCTGCCCCTGCCCCACCATCTGCTGAATGCCGAAAAATCCTTGATTGCCAGATTTTGAAAACCAAGTAATTGCCCTTCCCATGCTGTCTAGAAAAAAAGTGGATACCATAATGGAGGCGAAACACTGGGTACACACATGTAAAAACCAACAGGACAAATTTAGAGATGTGTGAATGGGTTGGATGTACTATTCTAATGATATCTCGGATGCCTGAGTACATACCTACTTGACAAGTGGCAGCCCTGGTTATTGTATTTGGACTAGCTGTTGTTCTACATTCCAGTACAAGCCTCCCCAGGCTTAAATTTGCAGATTTGTTTCTTGCCTTTCTTTTTTTTTTTCCTCTTACTCTTTCTCATTTTTTTTTTTCAGAGGGGTGTCCAATGTCATATATGTAAGCTGTATTGCTTTATTTCACACAATGGTTGTCCATTGGATCTCCGTATTGTTTAGTTTGCTTCACTAAACTTTTGTAATGCTCTATTTGACATAAGCAGTCTTGCGGACGCTAAGAAAGACTTATCACGAAGTTGCTTATGTGCATTTGTATTTTTTTCTATATATTCAAGTGTTTTAGTGGCATGTTATACAATGTATGTTTCTCTAGCGCTCATCGACAGACGTAGTCCTCGGTGATACACCACCTTCGGGTTATGTTACCTCCGCAGGAGCAGGACTAGACAGGAAATTAAAAAGCTCTGGCCACACCCTAGGGGCAGTCCCAGAGGGTATATCCTCTCTCTCTCTGCCTCAGCAAATCAGTTATTTTCTGTCTAGTTAGGAGTAAGGACCTAGATACCTTGCTGGGATCTTAGGTCCTGGCAAGAAATTTTTTTCTAAAAGGATTTTTGGACAGCTTTTTTTCTCCAGTGTTCCTGTGAGATCTTCAAGCAAGAAAGCTGAACTGGGCGACGGGCTGGATGTTGAGATCCGGTGGTCACCCCAGTTCAGCCTACGAGCGCGTGCAGGCCATAGCTCCGCGCTGAGTCGGCCGCGACAAAGTCCCATTAAAGGACTGAACCCGCGAGTTAAACGTCTCGCTGAAACGCCAAAGACCATGAGTCACGGCGTCTGTATCGGTCGACAGCCCTCCCGCCCCGGTGGAGAGGGGTACTGTCAGGAGTTGGTGCCCGCCTGGTTCCGGTATGGTGAGTAGTATGTTCCCCCTGTTTTCCCTGACGGGTTTTGTGGTGAACGCGGGCCCCTCTCTGTATGGTAAGAAAGAGTTTCTTTCTATCCTATAACATGTCACAAATCCTCCTACTTTGAGTGTGATTTTATGTGTGCAAAAGCCAGGAGGCTTGGTTTGGGAGCTAACAATCTATTGTATACATGTTTTAAAGATGTAATCTGTGGCATTCTGGGAATCTTATGGGTTAAGTATAAGCTACCTACCAGTCAGAAGCCATGGACATGTAGACTGCCTTCCAAGTCAGATCTCCAGCTAATAGCAGGCCTCCCGAACGGCCATGCGGTCTGCCAGGGCCGGCACCGCCAAACACGCCAGATCCCCAGGCAGAGAGAGTGTTGTGTGCCTGCAGCACACCGCTAGTCAGCACAGGCCGCCGCCATTTTTTTTGCTGGATCGCACGAGCCGCCATTTTGGCGTAGCCTCGTGTCTCCAGCATGGGGGCGGCCATGTTTTAGGTGATTCTACACCTCGTGGAGCTTGGGGGAGGCGCCGGAAGGCGTACAGAGGGGCGGAGCCGCCTCCTTTTCTTCCTGGGCAGCCAGCCAAAAGACTTCCTGTTTGTCTAAGACAGCGCTGTAAGCTGTTGCAGTTCAACTCTGAACATCAAGTGGTGAGCCTGGGGGTCTATCTCTCTCTCTCTCGATCGATAGGGATCCCTAGCAGGTAACACTAAGGGGTTTTTTGTGGCGCTGAGGGTCAAAAAAAAAAAAAAAAAAAAAAAGTTTTTTCTTTACTTTGAATTATATCATCCAGGAAGTAACTGGAGTTATTATGGACCCTGCCACACAGATTCCCCCACCTGTTTCCCTCGAGGGGGCCTCGGGACCCGCCGGTGTACAGAGTATAGAGTCATTTACAGCAATTTTGGAGTCTATGGTGGCTCGGGTGGAGGCGGCCTGTCAGGGACGGGGGTCAAGGAAGCGACCCCCGCCTACCCCTATACTATCTGACACCTCTGACTCTGATTCAGAGATGGTCACTGCAGTTGCAGGTTCCTCTGCAAGGGCTGCTATCCCAGGTAAAGCCCCCTCAGACAGTGAAGAGGACGCTTCTTCTCCTGCTATAATTCAGGAAGAAGCATTGGTGGACGCACTAGTTGTGGCAGTGCAAGAAACCTTAAAACTTGAGGCTTTACCGGCAGAGGCAACTGAAACAGAGAGGCCTTTTGGGACTAATAAGCCCATCAAGACGGCGAAGGCTTTTCCTGTACCTAAATGTTTTGGAAATCAGATTAAAGGAGAATGGGAACATTCTAAACGTACCTTTACTATTTCCAAGCGTATTGCTAGACGCTATCCGTTTGAGGAATCCATCATTAAGAAATGGACGGTACCACCAGTCGTGGATCCGCCTATTTCCAGGCTGAATAAAGCCACGGTTATTCCAGTGGAGGACACTTCGTCCTTTAAGGATCCGGTGGATCGAAAGATAGAAGCGGAGTCCCGCACTATCTTTTCTCTGATAGGGTCAGCATTTAGACCAGTAATTGTTATTGGTCTAGTTTCCCAGACACTTACAGAATGGGCGAAGATGGTACGCCAAGATCTTAGGGTAAAAGATATTCCCCAGGAGACATCTGATTTGATAGAACAGATCACACAAGGGCTACGGTTTATCTGTGACGCAGCCTTGGACACTACTCCCTTGTTAGGGCATGCATCTAAGTTAGCAGTGATCCTCAGACGTGTGCTGTGGTTAAAATGCTGGTCAGCTGACCTAGGTTCCAAAAAGACTTTGACCAATCTCCCTTTCCAGGGGAATCGTCTATTTGGAGCCAACCTAGATGAAATCATTAAGGATGCCACCGGGGGCAAGAATACTTTTTTGCCACAGGCTGCAAAAGCTAAGGAACCTCGCAACAAGCGAGGACCTTTCTTTACCGCCCATAAAGGACGCCCGGCTGGTACTTCCGGGAAAGGCAAGACTCCTCCAGGAGGGTTCAAGAAGGGCTGGTCGGACAAACAGAGGACCAACCCAGCCAAACCCGAAGTAAAGGAGTACACAGCCTGAAGGTGCGCCCCCACCCAATTTCAGGGTGGGGGGACGTTTTCACCGGTATTCAGGACATTAGATCGAGCATCAACCACTACTACCGGTGCGATTCTTCCCTTCCAACATTTAAGTACAGGAAGCGGTAGTTACCGTTCCCTGTATAGATCTTTTCCTTTACCTTTTCCTAAGATTAGTCCCGATACCTCACAGGAATCGGATCTGATTGACCAGATAGGCCAAGTAGCCTCTAGTCGGGTGACTTCGGTCCCTGAGGTTCAACCAGAAAAGATCACCTTGCCTGATAACTATCAGGTATCTGATAAATGTGTGGGAACAGAAAACGACCAGACTTTCTCGGATGGTCGGGGCCAGATACCTCTAGGGACGCCTGGTTCAGATCCAATCAGCGCCAGTGGTCCTAGAAATTCTAGGCTGGCCTCTTCAAGCCGGCCTGGCCGACTTGGACAGGTTAGTCGCAGACGTTCCGTGGGAACTTCGTCTCAGGGAGTGTCTGTAGTCTCAAGGACCTATTTACCTTCGTGCTTTACAGTCGCTGGTTTTAATGGCCTGGCCATTGAGACCCAAGTATTGAAGGACAGAGGTTTGTCTACTTCTGTCATTCCTACCCTTATTAAAGCAAGGAAAGCGACTTCCAGCAAAGTCTATTATCACACATGGAAGACTTATATTGCGTGGTGCGAATCTTTAGGATTTCCTCCACGTACCTATTCGGTGTCTCGAATATTGGCCTTTTTGCAACAAGGGGTTGAGCAGAAGCTAGCCTTGAGCACCATCAAGGGTCAAGTTTCAGCATTA
This sequence comes from Pelophylax lessonae, assembly GCF_965119305.1. NCBI lineage: Eukaryota > Metazoa > Chordata > Amphibia > Anura > Ranidae > Pelophylax > Pelophylax lessonae. The sequence goes on from NC_138769.1 coordinate 319,623,395, forward strand.
GCAATCTTCTTTCAGAAACCTTTAGCTACCAAATCCTTGGTGCGGAATTTCATCCAGGGGGTGCGGCACCTGGCTCCTCCAGTCCGCGCGCCCTTACCGCCCTGGGATCTTAATTTGGTTTTGTCGGTTCTACAGAAACCTCCCTTTGAAAACATCAGGGAGATTCCCTTGCTTACTTTATCCCAGAAGGTGGTCTTCTTGGTGGCTATTACTTCTGCTCGCAGGGTGTCAGAACTGGCTGCATTATCATGCCAGTCTCCATACCTAGTCATTCATAGGGATAAGGTAGTACTTCATCCTAAGCCATCTTTTCTTCCTAAGGTGGTTTCAGATTTTCATCTGAATGAAGATATTGTACTACCTTCCTTGTGTCCTCAGCCCAAGCATCATCGGGAACATGCGTTGCATTCCTTGGATGTGGTTCGGGCAATCAGGGTATACCTGAAAGCTACGGAATCATTCCGTAAGACGGATTCACTTTTTGTGATCACGGATGGCCCCAGAAAGGGTTTGCCTGCATCTGCCGCGACCATTGCCAAATGGATTAGACAAACGGTGGTACAGGCTTATTCTATTAAGGGTCAGAGTCCTCCGTTCCCTGTTAGGGCGCACTCCACTCGAGCGCTCAGTACTTCCTGGGCCTTTCGCCATCAGGCGTCAGTGGTCCAGGTATGTAAGGCGGCCACTTGGTCGTCGGTACATACCTTTACTAAATTCTATAAAATTGATGTGACGGCATCGGCGGATGCCTCATTTGGCCGCAAGGTTTTGCAGGCCGCAATTTGAGGAGACCGGTGGTCTACCTCGAGGGTTTTTTTCTGTTTGAAAAATTTTTTTTTGTTGAGTCTCATCATTAAGGATGAGCATTGTAAACTTCTAGTTGGCACCGGTTGGGCCTTCTAGATTGGGATTTGATTTCCATTTTCCCACCCCTCAGTCGTGATACTGCTCTGGGACGTCCCGAAGGTGGTGTATCACCGAGGACTACGTCTGTCGATGAGCGCTAGAGAAAAATGGATTTTTGTAAAATCTTACCGTAAAATCCTTTTCTCTTAGCTCATCGACAGACGTAGTCCCCGCCCCTCTGTTTTGGAGTTGGGTTGGGTTAAATTCTCTAAGCACTGCTTTTTCACATAACTGATTTGCTGAGGCAGAGAGAGAGAGGATATACCCTCTGGGACTGCCCCTAGGGTGTGGCCAGAGCTTTTTAATTTCCTGTCTAGTCCTGCTCCTGCGGAGGTAACATAACCCGAAGGTGGTGTATCACCGAGGACTACGTCTGTCGATGAGCTAAGAGAAAAGGATTTTACGGTAAGATTTTACAAAAATCCATTTTTTTTGTACCGAACACCTTGTACTCCCCTTCACTTTTGTCCTGTTTGAAAACTCAAACTTTGAAAAACAAAAAGAAAACTAATTAAGCCACTTCAACAAAGGACTCATAAACTTCAGCATTAAACATTTTTATGGGTTTAAAAGAGAAGTATGGCCAAAGCTTTTTTGTCCTACTTCTCTCTTCTGGATCACAGGAGTGCAATTACTTTGCTCTCCTGTGACCCAGAATCAACCGACAGCGGGCTAAACCCTGCTGTCTGCTGACGTCTCAGAGCTGGAGGATCCCAACCATATTGTCAGGATTCACCCGGATGCATGGTCGGCACATGCCTCAGCCCCTCAGCATGTGGCTAAGAGCCAGCTGTTTCTGCCCCTCCCCAGCCTGGTTCTCCAGTGAAAGCTGGAGGGTCATAGCAAAGCGCTGGTGACTGTCATGCTCTCAAACCCAGCTGCCTGAGGGATCAGCAGTCATGTGGTCACTCAGTTGTCAGGCTTAGAGCCGGCGAGGGACAGCTGCAGCATCAAACTGATACTACAGCATAGAGGTATGTATGTTTTCATCTGTACTTTAAACTTTCATACGTCTCCTAAAAATGCACTTTAAAGTGGTATTAAATACAAAAGCAATCCTACGTTATATTGCAGTTTAACATTTCTATGTGATGGGTGCAATAATTTTCTTTTTTAGGCTGTGTTTCTTACATTTTTATCTATTGATCCAGCCAGTAAGTCGTGTTTTTCAAAACAAGCAGCTCTCCAGCAGAATGTATCAGTTACATTTACAGTTATGAGACAAAACATTTAGCACTAGCAAGGGTACTTACAATGATCTAAACAAACATGATAGTGGCACAAGCAGGGGTAAATCTGTGGTGATAGTTCACGCAGTCCTTTGAGCTCTAGGCTGTGTTTTGTGAGGTGGTGAAGGGAGCGCATGCTGAGTGTAATTCCCTAGTGTGCATGCTCCAAAATGCGTTGCGAGCACACCGGTGACGTCATTTCGTACGACGCTGCGTTCCAGCCAGTATCCCAGCTTGAGTTCCTGCCCTCACTTCCTAATCCATGTGCCCGGCCCTTAACATGCAGAGCGCTGGATGCATGGATTCCAATGTTTTTTTTTTTTTTTTTTTTTTTACAAGCACATGATTAGAGCCGGAGGTAAGACGTTTCTTGTGGTTGGTGACCAGGTTTGCACACATCTCAAGAGGGATTTTGGTCCACTCTTCTGTTCAGATCTTCTCTAAATCCTTAAAGTGTTTACCTTACATTGCATGCCAGCTGCCAGCCTCTCTCTTGTATCCAGCTATGACATGCAGTGTAAGTGTTTGTGGAAAACGAAGCGTCTACCATTTTTGCTGATACCTTAGCTTGTAAGCTCCTTGAGTGCAGGGACTGATGTGAATGTACAATGTATATGTAAAGCGCTGCGTAAATTGACAGCACTTTAGAAGTACCTGAAATAAATAAAATAAAAATAAATATCTTCAGGCCAGTCACGTGACTCCCAGCCGTTCTCCTACTCCGATCCAGGGCTACAGCAGGAGGAGCCGAGATCTCCCGCTGACGTCAGCCGGGAGGTCACGTGACTGCTGTGCTGGTCGCTCGGCTCCTCCCGCTGTAGGCCTTAGATGGGGCAGAGAGCAGCTTGGGAGTCATGTGGCCAACCTGAAGATATCTGAAAAAATGGTATTTAGACGCTTAATTTTCCCCAAACACTTACACTGCATGTTATAGCTGGATACAAGAGGGGCTGGAAGTACATTTTTTAAAAGTTGAAATTACTACTAATAGCAGCAGGAGGGGAGGTGAGCGGCTGCTCTCAAGCACTAACAGGAGCTGACAGGGAGGGAGGGGGAGAGGACAGACAGCGCATGATGGAGGCACGTAAACCGACCAGGGTGTCAGGGTTAACAGCCATGATAAACCGTGGTCAGTGTACGGGGGGGGAGGGCAGCACTAAGCAGGATCAGCCAGGTATTTCAGGTGATACAGGGGGCCAAATTACACAGCACAGGCACTGTGCTGTATAACATGCTTTAAAGTAACAGGATCCTTCTTTTTTTTTTTTTTTTTTTTGGGGGGTTAACAAACACTTTAGGTTTTCTTGGCTGTCGCTTGGCAACTCAGTTTCAGCTCCCTTCATACATTTTCTATAGGCTTAAGGTCTGGAGACAGGCTAGGCCACTCCATGACCTTAATATGCTTCTTCTTGAGCCATTCCTTTGTTGCTTTGGTGGTATGTTTTGGGTCATTGTCATGCTGGAAGACCCATCTTCAGTATTCTGGCTGAGGGAAGAAGGTTCTCATCCGAGATTTTACGATATATGGCCCTGTTATTGGCCCCTCAGTCAGTCTGTACCTTTAGCAGAGAAACAGACCCAAAGCATAATGTTTCCAACTTTGTGCTTGACTGTAGGGATGGTGTTCTTGGAGCACTTTGCTTTTCTTCCTCCAAACATGGTGAGTCCCCCTCCTCAAAAAGGCACATGTACAGTCATGCCAATGAACCTCTAAATGATTCAGAGACGGCTTGGGAGAAAGTGCTGTGGGTCAGATGAGACAAAAATTGATATCGGTGTCATTAACTTGGCTCGCCTTGTTTGGAGGTAGAAAAATGTGTACTATGACCCTGAGAACAGGTCATGGAGTGGCCTAACAAGTCTCCAGATTTTTTATGGCTCCCTTAGTGGCTCGGCTCTTTCGGCAGTGGTCCTTCAGCGTGCCTTTTGGCTCAAATGCTGGTCTGGTCTGCGGCTGGTCATCTAAAAGGCCTTGACTGATCTTTCATTTCAAGGAGATCGCCTGTTTGGTGCTACCCTGGCTGACATAATTAAAGGTCTCTCGGTGGGGGGGGAAAGAGTACATTTCCTCCGCAGGCTACTAAGGGCAAAGACCCTTGTCAGTCGTTGGCCCTCCTTCTCTGCTCATAAGTTGTTTCGTCCCTCAGGGTTGACTGACAAGGGATCGGAGCCCTTCGGGGGCCTCCTCTGGAGAATTCAAGCCAACTTAGTCTGACAAGTCAAGGGCGGGCTTCTCTAGACCCACGGACAAGGCCCCTTCAGCAGGAACGTGCGCTCTCACCCGTATCTGGGGTGGGGGACGTCTTTGCTGGTTCCTGGACCTGTGCACTCCCCTGGTACAAGAACAGGTGGGTCCAAGAGGTCATTCATTTCGGCTACAAGATCGAGTTTCGTTCTTGCCCTCCAGCAATGTTCTTTCTTCTGATGTGTGACTGTCCGGGGTCTGCTTACAGGCTTTTTGGGGCGGTGCAAGACCTTTTACTTTATGGGTGATTTTTTTTTTTTTTTAAATTTGACAATTTTTATTGATTTTAATACATATACAAAACAAACTAACATAAACAAAAGGGAATTTATTTAGGACACAGATACCAACACATATTAAATCATTATGATATCGGCTCCCAGTTACCCAAAAAAAAGTGGGGGGGAAAGCATGCCTCTAAGGCATTTTCCCATATCGTTAAAAAACCACCAATGCTCAAACCCCAATCTAATAAGTGTATATCTGTGAAAAAAACACTAATGTGCATACGTGTCCCCCGCTTAATGTTTTCCTACTCCCGTAGCGGAGTAGAAAAATGAACCAATAAGCACCCACAAAAAAAAAAAAAACCCTGTGAAGAAGGGGCATGTGCCCCTACTGACTCTTGGAAACATTACAAACTGTGAATCCGCATGGAAAAATTGTGAACCATCTAATCCTCTGCAATCCATTCCCCCCCGAGGGGAGGAAGAAGAAAAAAGAAAAAAATAAATAAAAAAAAACACCCCTGTGAGGAAGAAGGGGCGAATGCCCCTAATAAACTCTTATAAACAATGCAAACTGTGAATCAATATGAAAGAATTGTGGATAATCTAATCCTCCGCATTCCATTCCCCCCAAGGAAGAGGAAAAAAAAAAAAAGGGGGAGAGAGGGAGATGCCAAAAGATGGAAAGAGAAAAAGGAGGGGAGGGGGGGGAAAGGGAGGAGTCCGGGCAGCGATTCTTATATTATCGCCGAGCCATTAAAGTGCACCCATGGTAACCATCTAGCTCTGGTCTCTTCCTCTGTATTTTTCAAAGAGGATGTAAGTTCCTCCATCTTATGGATCTCTTTTACTTTAGAGTACCATAATTCCATGGTGGGCGGCTGGGTTTGTCTCCACAAAGCAGGTATACACGCCTTTGCAGCATTCAAAAGTCTAAGGGTCAGTGATTTTCTGTATCTTTTTAAAGGAAAATCTTGTTTACCTGTAGGAGTCAGAGAAACTGCCAATTCACGTTCCCATTGACATATAAATGGCAACTGTTGGCCTTCTTGTTCTTCTGATAGCCATGTATAGAATAAAGATATCAAATGTTTAGGTGGAGTATTTGAAATACATATCTTTTCAAAGGGGGTTAAGTTACGTGGAACGTACCCCCTTTGCTGACATGTCTTAAGAAAATGTCTCAGTTGATATATGCTGAAATAGTCAAGGTCACTGTCTGGCCATGTTATTTCCTCCTGGGTAGGAATAAGGCCTCTCTGCCACACATCATATATGCGCGTCTTACCGATCCGTGTCAGGCGTCGGATTTTCGCATTCATACATCCTGGGGGAAATTCCGTGTTGCCAAATGTGGGTATCATCGGGGAGGGGGCTGGTGCTATTTTGAAATGCTGTTGAATATGTCGGGTTTCTCTTAGTGTCGTCCCTATAGTGGGGTGAGAAAGAATCTTATCCGTGGGAGAATAAATTGCCCACGGTGCTGGGGGGGTCAGCTGTCCCACCTCACCGACTTCCAACCCAACCCAGCGTTTATTGGCCATATTACAGTTCCAATCCACCATCCGCGTTAAATGAATGGCCCTGTAATACCGGAATACATCTGGTAGCCCTATCCCCCCCCCCCCCCCCTGTGATTTTGTCAAAGATAAGGTCTGCAATCGGATCCGAGGAGTCCTGGAGTCCTAAGGGCCCAAATAAAAGAGCAAAACATTGCCTTCATCTGATGAAAGAAAGCAAGGGGGATTGTTATTGGAAGAGTCTGCATTACATACAGGATCCTGGGCAGTATATTCATTTTAAGTGCATTACACCAGGTTAAAGTTAATTGCTGCCATGCCCTCAAATCAGTTTTAATCTTCCCTAATAAGGGAATAAAATTTTTCCTATATGTATCTAGCGGATCCGCTGTAATTTGAATCCCCAAGTATTTTAATGAGCCCTCAACCCAGTGAAACGGGAAGGATGTACGCAATTGAAGCTCCTCCAGAAATGGCATAGCAATGCTCATTGCTGCTGACTTCGTTAAGTTAATCTTATAGTTGGCGAGTGTTCCATATATTCTGAGTGCCTCTAAAATATTTGGGAGTGACACAGTAGGATTGATGACGAAGAACACAACCCTGTGTTATTCGCCACGGACCCACAGCCCAGTAATATCTGGTGATCCTCTAATTGAACACAGCAGGGGCTCAAGTGTTAAAATAAAAATAAGTGGGGATAATGGACACCCCTGCCTAGTCCCGTTCGATATAGAGAAATAATCTGATCTCCACTCGTTGGCGCGTACTGCTGCTGAAGGATTGGCATAAAGGGATAGAATATATGTCAACATCTGCGGACCTAGTCCAATATATGACAGGGTGGCCTCGATAAAATTCCAGGCCACCCTGTCAAAAGCATCTGTTGAAAGCAACACCATCTTATTATGGGATTCATGTGCCGCATAAATGATGTCTAAAACCCGGGTCGTATTATCCCTTGCCTCGCGTGATGGTACGAAACCCACCTGGTCAAAATGTATCAGGTGGGGGATATAGGGCAGGAGGCGATTTGCAAGTATTTTTGCCATAAGTTTTGTGTCAGGTTAGGAGTGAAATGGGGCGGTAGCTGCCACATAATAGAGGGTCTTTCCCCTCAAGTATAAGGGTAATATATGCCCTTAGTGAGTCTGTGGGCAGTACCGACCCATCCTGAACTGAGTTCATATGCCTCAGAAGAGGTTGTATCAAGTATGCCTTGAAGTGCTGATAGTAAGGCAGTGTATGACCGTCTGGTCCAGGTGCTTTATGTGTTTTGGACTGTGCTTTTGCTGCCACCAACTCATTCTCTGTAATCTCACCTTCCATGGCTGATGATTGTTCCACTGACAGTGCAGGCATTCCAGAATCTCGGAGATAACACTCTATCTGTTCTAGCTTTTTTTTCCGGCCCAATTTTCCTCCCTCTGAGGTCTGTAAATTATATAGGGAGTGGTAGAATGCGCAAAACTCGCCCGCAATCGCCGACGCGGTATGCACATCGCCCCCACCAACCTTCTTTATGTGGGAGATATGTGTTTGTTTCCTTGGGCCCCTAAGTGCCCTTGCCAACATCGCCCCCGGTTTATTTGCAAATTCAAAAAAATATCTTTTTGACCATCCCTCATGTTTAACACTGCTTTGGGATGTCCCAATGGTTAAGAAGATCATGAGCTGTGTCCGTCAATGAACGAAAGAGAAAAATGTGATTTTCTTTGACTTACCATAAAATCCATTTCTCTGATCATTGATGGACACAGCACCCACCCCTCTGTGGAGTTTTGATTCTTCTGACACTGCTTGTCACAAAACAGAGTACATATATCAGGGAGAGGGAGTATACCCCAGAGACTGCCAATAGGCGTAGCCAGACACTTTTTCTGCCTAGTTTCCTACTCCTGTAGGGGGCAGTATAACCCAATGGTTAAGAAGATCAGGAGCTGTGTCCGTCAATGAACATCAGAGAAATGGATTTTACAGTAAGTCAAAACATCCCATTTATCTAGAGTGCAGTTCTCCGTCGCTTACCTAGATCGAAAATACTTTTTTGTTGCTGTAAATTGTGACTGTGTTAATCCAGACTTGTAAAAATCACTGATATATCCACTACAAGAACAGTCATGTTACAACTAGAATACATCTGTATAGAGAGCTATGATGTCAGCACTCATGTCTGGAAAATGGTGGCATTACACTATTTTTGAATGAGGTTTAATGCAGGGTTTTTTTTGTGATTTATGAAAACGGAACACAACTGGATTGGGGCATCCTCGTGTAACTCTGAAAAAGAAAATACTTGAGTGCCTTTGATGGATTCCTATTAAAGGCCAGCAGACTAATTGAAGCAAACTGTTTCACTGCAGCCATCTTTCATCCATTCAGGTTTCAACAGTTTATAATTGACCACCAGAAATACATTAGAGGGCAGCTATCAAGCAAATTAGTGACACAATTAGTCGCAAATCAGGTTGCATAACCTTCAACAAGGTCTGACAGATTTACAGACTTGTGCATTTGTATTCCTTTTCAACAGTGTGCCAAGTTCTGAAACAGATTTATTACTATATATTATTACTGATTTAAATGTTTTTATTTTTTTCCTCACCTGTTTTTATTATTTCTCGCCTTTTGCCTTCTCAATCAATTTGTTTTTTCATCTGCAGGTGTTTCTGGTTCGAAAAATTACTCCACCTGACCATAATCAGTTGTATGCAATGAAAGTCCTCAAAAAGGCTACGCTGAAAGGTGAGCAGCTGACAAAAACACTTCCTTTTCTTTTCTATAGTTACCATTTTTATTTTCCAAGATCACATAAAGCAGCAGTCTCCAACCTTTTTTGGCACCAGGGACCGGTTTAGTGGCAGCCAATTTTTCCAGGGACCAGGTGGAGGGGCGAGGGGGGGGGGGGGGCACAGATATTTACTGATTTTGGTGATTTGGTCCTCAGACCCCTTTACACCACAACCCCCCCCCCCCCTTACAGCACAGTCCCTCTTTTATATCCGTGTAGTGTTCCACAGTCCCCCTTTACATCACAGGTTGCCCCTTTAAAGCTATCCACAGTGTCCTAAGTTCCCCTTTACATCACAGCCCCCCTTTACAGTAAAATCCTTTTCTTTAAATTAATGTAACATGGAGTGCACTGTAAAGGGGCACTGTGATGTAAAGTAGCCTGCACTGTAAAGGGATGCTGTCACTGTAAAAGGGGGGGGGGGGGGGCTGTGATGTGAAGGGGACTAAGGACACTGTGGAATCTCAGAGGCAGTTATCAACCGAAGTGTCCTCTCCTGCATCTCCCATCCGGCCACCAATGTCATCCTATCAGCAGAGCAGGGGGTGGGAGGAGCTGAAAATCTGGATGGAGGATGGGAGCTGCCCAATTTAGCTTGTTTTTAAGTAGGTGATTATTTGCTTGTTAATTTAAAGACTCCCTCTCTGTATAGCTCTCCAGCTGCTCCCGCCCTTTGCTCTGGTGATAGGATGACTCCGGTGGCTGGGTTGGAGATGCAGGAGAGGCGGCTGGGTTGGAGATGCAGGAGAGGACACACAGGCTAAGTGGCACAGCAGGAGGTGAGCGGCAACCACTGTCAATGATGGTCCTGTCCGGACCATGGTCCCGGTCATCAACAGGCCATGGACTAGTAGCGGTCCACGGCCCAACTGTTGGGGACCCCTGATATAAACTATTGCAAAATCGATTTACAGCTGGTCTGCGGAGCCACTGGTTTTGTCCAGGACTCATAATTCACCCTTTCTCATAAACTCTCCTCACATCTATATTTAGGTGGGATAATGTACTCTGAGGGGATGCTGTTGTAGAGGTGAGGTTATTTAACTTGCATTACCACAGATGGTGCATTCTAACTTTATCTAAACCCAACCACTAGAATTTTATATATTGCAGCCTACCAGTCTTTTTATATATGGTGGCAGCATCAATTAAAGTTTTCAGGCTAATAAAATTTTCAGCAAAAAAACAAATATTTGTTGCTCTTGCTAGCTATTCAATTTCCCTGTCCCTTCCTGTTAGTTCAAAAGCACATAGGGTCTTATCTAGCTTGTGTAAACTTCTAGTTTCAGCAATGCACCTTGTAATGGGGATGAACAAAGGCAGGCATGTTTAAAATACAGCCTTTGCGATAACCATGGCTGCCCCCATAGATACAGTGATAATTGTAGACACAAAGAAACAAGGAATGCTGTGACCAGGTGAACATAAATAGAAAAAGGTCTGAAAATAAAAAACTAATGCAGACACCACACCAAAGGGCTGGTAATTTGCAATATATTACTTTTCTTTGCAATTAAGATACACTTTAATTGTAAGTCACTGTAAACCTGAAAATGGGAAATCAGTAGATAGGCATTAGATCTGTTGCCAAAGCTTTGCAAAGATCAAAGCAAAGATGACACAAATAGTTTCCTGAACTTCCACAGACAAACAAGTCTTTTCGGTAAAGCTGACAATACACTTGTCAATTTGATGGAGCAACTCAATTTTTGTTTTCCTAAATCACACGGCAATTGATGCATAAAATGGTCATTTTGATTGACTACAAGTAGATAGGATAAACCTTGCTTTTGATGAAAATGCCATAGTTTTCCTAATGTTTGATTCCAATTTTCAGTAAGCTGTCCATTTATTACCCAGCTTCAACTTCATAATCAACCAAATTCTGGTGGCCAATGGAAGTTGTGGATGGTAGAGTGCTTAGTTTCTTGTAATCACTTGCAATCAGAATTGCAATGGCTCAAACTTGGTCAATGGGCTTTTAGCTTGTGTTGATGGCATTTGTTTGACATCAGTTTGAGATGCTTCAGAGATCATTCAGAATACATTGACGATTTGAGGGGTACAATTGACTTTCGTCTGAACTGCATTTGACCTGCTTCAAGTGGGTTTTGCATTCCCCTTGACTTGTATGGGAATGCATAACCCGCTTCAAGCAAACAAATGTCCATCAACATAGGTCCTAAAGCTGTACAAAAAACAGTGCCGATGTTAAAAAAGGTTGCAATCTATAGTTAGTGATCCAGATTTAAGTTTTGTTGAGCTAACTTTCAATAATATAAAATAAGATGCAGCTATGGTTTACTGCAGTTTGCATATCTTCACCGCTACTTGCATTGTCTTATTGGCCAAGCCCAATATTGTGAGTATAATGAAATGTTACCTGTATCACAGCTTCTATCGATTGTGATTGCCTATTTAAAAAAAGGTGCAACTCTTATTCTTTCTATAGTAGATTTTCCGAGCAAAGCTTTTTCCTGTCAAAGAAGAATGTATGACAAAAAGTGTCCACAAAGTCTCTTGGGAAATCAACACTTCTGGGAGTGTAGTTCTCCTTCGTCCTCCACAGCTTTCGCTGGTTCCTTCTGCTGACCTCCACGTTTATTGCAGGAGACAGAAGTGACATGGAGGTCACCATGAGGAACAAGAGAGAGCTGTGGGGGACAAAGGGGATTGACACTTCAGAAATGTTGACTTTCCAGCACAATTGGGGCTACCACCACTTAATGAATAGAGCAGCGTTCAATAACACCGTAGACAAGAAGTACGTTTATGCATTGTCCATTTATTAATTAAGATTACTGTAGTAACAGGGTCCATTTAAACTGTGTATTGCTATATAGCCACTTAGAAGAGATTAATGTAAATAAAACTATGACCATTACATTGCAGAAATAGGCACAAAAAAATGTGCATTCATGTATCTTAATAAGCAAATCCACCTAAACATACTTTGGGAGCCCCCAATCCTAGGAAACGAATATAAATGCAGCCTCTACTTTTGCTATGCTTGATTATATGCTCTGCCTACCCCACCATCATGCTAACCACATGAATACAATAAGATTATAAGTTTTGCATCTTTTCTTTTTTTTTTTATCAGTAAATATTTAATACATGGTGCACCGATGACTAAAAGAGCAGAAACTATTTACTTTCTGTCCTTGCCTGATTGACCATTTTGCTGCCAGAGCTGTTTTTTCATTTTTTTGCACATGTTTAAAAAAATATTTTAGGCCTGACGATTACATAACAAATCCCCAAACATTATATATTTTCTGAAAAATAGACACCCTAAAATGGTCATGGTAGTTACAATTTTTTTGTCACACAATATTAGATCGGTGCTTTATGAACTACTCTAAAAACGTGTGACAAAAAAAGGCTGCCCTGAGTAAATGTATACCCAACACGTCAAGCCTTAAAATTGCATATATGGTTGTGAAATAAAGACAAACCCTACATTTTCCATTGGCAACCCTTTACTTCTGGGAATCACTTGCAATTTGAATTGTGATTCCCAATGGCTCAAACTTTGTCAATGAACTTTGAGCTTGTGTTGATGGCATTAGTTTGGAATTAGTCAGAGGGAGGCTGAGAGGGAGGAGGGAAGATGAGTCACTCCTCCTATTGAGCTCTTTGATAGGGTTAACAGACTTTTAAAATAAAATCTGGTGACTCCTTACTGACTACTCCTCCATTTGCAGCTACAACCCCAAAATCATGCCCTCGTTTTAACACATGCTCAAACAATTGGTCACTAACTTCTGGAATCAGAAATTCAAGTTTAAATAAAAAAGGCACCAAGACATGCATGCATAGTTAGAAAGGAAGGAAAGCAAAATGCTGTGTGCCAACTGGAGGTGTGATCAATAAAGTGGGTGTTGCTAGCTTTAGAGGTCTGTAGTAAGGAACGCAGGGTTTGGGGGTCTGTAGTAAGGAACACAGGGTTTGGGGGTCTGTGGCAAGGAATGCAGAGTTTGGGGGTCTGTGGTAAGGAATACAGAGTGAAAATTTTTACAACATTCCCATTTGACAGAAATCAAACGTTGGCCACACATAGATTGAAGTTCTGCCAGTCTGCCAGAAAAATGTTTGTTCTGTTCATGTACTAGAAAAATTTTGGAGTTTGTCTTTTTGAAAATTTTAATTTTGAAAGTCTGAATCGGATTTTGAATGTTGTGTACACACTATACAAAAATCAAGCAATCGTGACTCATACAGATTTTTTTTCTTCCAATTTTCTTACTGTATGTACCCTACTTAAAGGGGCCCAGCAGATCTCCAGCTCAGTAGCACCCTCACTCAGCAGATCTCCAGCTCAGTAGCACCCTCGCTCAGCAGATCTCCAGCTCAGTAGCACCCTCACTCAGCAGATCTCCAGCTCAGTAGCACCCTCACTCAGCAGATCTCCAGCTCAGTAGCACCCTCACTCAGCAGATCTCCAGCTCAGTAGCACCCTCACTCAGCAGATCTCCAGCTCAGTAGCACCCTCACTCAGCAGATCTCCAGCTCAGTAGCACCCTCGCTCAGCAGATCTCCAGCTCAGTAGCACCCTCGCTCAGCAGATCTCCAGCTCAGTAGCACCCTCGCTCAGCAGATCTCCAGCTCAGTAGCACCCTCGCTCAGCAGATCTCCAGCTCATTAGTACCCTCACTCAGCAGATCTCCAGCTCATTAGTACCCTCACTTAGCAGATCCCCAGCTCATTGTTTCCCTTGTTCAGCAGATCTCCAGCTTATTATTACCCTCGCTCAGCAAATCCCCAGCTCAGTAGTAGTACAGCTCTGCTGATGCCCAGTAGTATCCCCACACACTCAGTAGTATCCCCAGCTTTGCTGATCCCCCTGCTCCTTAGTAACCCCCAGATCTTCTGATCTCCCCCTCAGTAGTAACCAGCTGTTCTATAAATATTATCCACACAGGGACAGAAAGTGTGTTGTTCCCTGGATTACTAGGTGAAAATAACCACTTGCCGACCACTCTACAGCAGTTTTACTTCCGGGTATCGGGCACGAGTGCATGCCACTATTGGCTGCGGGAGCTGATCAGCAGGTCCCGCGGACCCGATGTCCACCGGCACCTGCTGATCGTTCAGTACACAGGCAGAATGGCAATCTGCCTATGTAAAAAAACAGGTGGATCCCCGTTCTGTCAGTAGGGAAGGCATTGATCCTGTGTTTCTGCAAAGCCAGCCAGTGTCATTAGTTGTAAAATATGCACTGTCACTGTACTAATCACTTGTTAGGGTCACTGGTCCCCAAAAAGTGTCAGTTAGTGTCCCAACTGTCGCTGCAATTTTTCAGTCCCGCTATAAGTCACGATCACCGTCATTAGTAAATAATAAAATAAATAAAAATATCCCATTGTTTGTAGACGCTGTAACTTTTGCGCAAACCAATCAATAAACGCTTATTGGGATTTTTTTTTGCCAAAAATATGTAGCAGAATACATATTGGTCCCCAAAAAGTGTCAGTGTCACGACTGTTGCTGCAATTTTGCAGTCCCGCTAGAAGTCACGATCACCGTCATTAGTAAATAATAAAATAAATAAAAATATTCCATTGTTTGTAAACGCTGTAACTTTTGCGCAAACCAATCAACATACGCTTATTGGGATTTTTTTTTTTACCAAAAATATGTAGCAGAATACATATTGGCTTAAACTGATAAAGAAAAAAGGTTTATTTTTTCTTTTTATTGGATGTTTTATAGCAGAAAGTAAAAAATATTATTTTCTCTTTTGTTTACTGACAGATACAGCTTCAAATCATCAGACCATTGGGTTTATGCTCCTGCTCTCTAGGAGTAGGACTAGGCGGAAACCTTTTTGGTTACACCCCTGGGGCCGTCCCAGAGGGTATGCCATCATTTCTTGCTCTAGGACTTCCAGTTTTTTCTGCCTAGTTCAGGAGTGAGGACCTGGCTCTCTGCTGGGATCTGCGGTCCTGGCATTTTTTCCTATTTAAATGGAGTTTTTTGCTTTTTCTTTCTTATTTTTGTTCCTGTGTGAACTACAATTAACAGCCGGACTGGGCGAGTCACTTTAAATTTTTTCCCTGGGGTCCAGGGTCCTGTGCAGCGCCGCGTGGTACCGCCATTTTTCCGTGGTCTCTGCGATTCCCGGTTCGGCGCCCATGTTTTTGGTTTCCCCATAGACTTGCATTGGCGGCCATTTTCCTGTAGTCAGAGACGGTGCTGAGGCTATGGGGCCTCTAGTGTCAGATCAGCGCTTCCTCTTTCCAGCAGTTTGGCAGATCGTTTTGGTGCTTTCCAGCTCTGGTGGTGAGGCTCTGGGGGTATACTATCCTTCCTTGCTGTATACAGCGCCGTGGATGTGCTGCTTCTTGTAGTGCCACAGTGGTGTACAGGGGGAGGGGCCTCCCATTTAAATAAATAAAATAAATTAAATACATTATTTGCTGAGCAGCGGTTCCGCTTAATCTTTTATGGTCAGTCCTGCTTAACCCCTTTAGCTCATTATGGAGCCTGGGGAGCTTGTTTCACCACCCAATCCACTCCTGGAAGCTGCGGGAGCCTCTGGGTCTCAGTCTGCCCTGGCAGCCCTGCAGTCACTAGTAGCCAAAGTAGATATGGCCCTGCAAAGGAGACCTGGCAAGAAGCGCCCCCACCTTCACCTGTGTCCTCTGCTTCTCCGGATTCTGAGGTCGATTTGGCCGCCGAGGAGGAGAGTCAGCCCACTGGGTCTGCGTCCACGCACGCTGAGTGCTCTAATAGTGAGGAAGACTCGTCCTCCTCTGCAGCCCTGCATGAAAAAGCTCTGGTGGAGGCCCTGATTGTATCAGTGAAGGAAACTTAAAAGTCGGCGACGCGGGTGCAATTTGCACCCGCAAATCTTCCAAGGTGAATAAGGTTTTTCCCTATCCTGATGATTAACTTTTTTACTTATTGCACTTTAGTTTATGAGGTTTAAAAGGATGAAGTTCACTGATGGTATGCAAGCTTGGATGCATGGGGCCCTTTTTATGTGCAGTGTTTTGTGTGACTGTGTTTATTTGTGTTTTAAATTGAGTGTCACATGGGATCCCCTTTTTGCCAGCTGTATTTTTTTAGCGGCTCACATTGTTTTGCCAGCCTAAGCTTTCAGAAAACAGTGTTTTGCATTAATTCCGGTGTTGAGCTTTATCTGCATCTTTTCCTTAGGGGCTTCACCTCGTGGAACCCCGACTACTTTGTTTTTCCCTATCCTGCCTATTTTGACGAGATTGTCACTAGTCAGTGGGGTTCCCCAAAATGTATGGTTTGTATACCAAAGCGTTTTGCTAGAAGATATCCCTTTGAGGAGTCTCATCTGAAGAAACTGACGGTTCCACCATCGGTGGACTCTCAGGTTTCCAGGCTGAATAAGACCACACTTTTGCCGGTGGAAGATTCCCCGTATTTTTAGAACCCCGTGGACAAAAGAGTGGAGACTTTGATCCGGTACCTTTTTCACTGTGGCTGGTTCATTTTTAAGACAGGTATTTGCTATAACCTTGGTATCCCAGACCTTAACGGAATGGGCTAAGGTTTTGCGCCAGGATCTGGAGGGTAGTCAACATCCTGAGCTGGCGGATCAGTTGATTCAAGGGTTACAGGGTTTCTGTGACGGCGGTGATTCTTCGCCGCATGATCTGGTTGAAGTACTGGTCAGCTGACCAGGCTTCTAAAAAGGTACTGACTGATCTTCCCTTTGTAGGTGACTGTTTGTTCGGTGCCTCTATTGAAGAGATCATTAAGGGCCTTATGGGAGGCAAGAGTACTTGGCTTCCACAGGCTGCCAAGGGCAAGGAACCGCGACGTAAGAGGGGTCCCTTCTTTTCGGCTCACAAGCGGCCCTTCTGTCCGTCTGGATCGCAGGAAAAGGGATCAAGATCCACCCGTAACTTTGCGGGAGACTCCAAGAGACCCTGGAATGGTAAGTCCAAAGTGGGCGCGTCTGGTTCCGCAGACAAGCCTTCCCCAGCCTGAAGGGGCACCCTCACCCGCTTCTGGGGTGGGGGACGTCTTTGTCTTTTTTCGGATCTGTGGACCTTGCTCATTCAGGACAAATGGGTCCATGAAGTGATTCAGTTCGGTTACTAGATCGAGTTTCGGTTCTTGCCCCGGGCAAGGTTCTTTCCCTCTATGGAGCAGTGCAGGACCTGTTCGCACAAGGAGTTATTGTGCTGGTTCGGAACGTTTTCAATGTTTTTATTCAAATCTGTTTACAGTTCCCAGGAAGGAAGGCAAGGTTGGTCCGGTCTTGGATCTCAAGGCTTTGAACAACCTTGTGCGGGTTCAGAAATTTTGGATGGAGTCCATTCGCACAGTAGGTAAGGACGCTTACCTTCATATTCCAATATATGTCAGGCATCAGCGTTTTCTTTGTTTTGCCGTGGGCGAGGAGCACTTTCAACCCCTTACCCTTTGGTTTCACTTCAGCTCCTAGAGTGTTCACAAAGGTTTTGACCCCAGTGTTGGCCTTGTTACGGCAGATGGGGATCGTGGTACTGGGTTACCTGGATGATCTGCTTCTGCGTGCAGAGTCTTCTTCGGCTCTAGAAGCCGACTTGGAGGTGATGGTGCGAACTATGCAGGAGTTCGGGTGCACACTGAATTTTCGGCTCCTGTTGTCAAACCATTGATTGTCTCTCAGGACTTGCATGCATGTACTGGGTCTGATGGTCTCTACCTTTTGAGGCGGTTCCGTTTGCACAGTTCCACACCAGACCTTTGCAAAGGGAGATTCTGATCAAATGGAACAAAGATCAGCTGTCAATGGACAATCTGATTCTGTTGAGTCGAGGTTTGAGGGAATCGCTATGGTGGCTCCGTTCCCCGGCCCTGCATCTCGGAAAATCCTTTTTTCCCCTGTATTGGACTGTAATCACCACGGATGCCAGTCTGTCTGGATGGGGAGGTGTCTTGGGAGTGTGTTCGGCCCAAGGTGATCAACATCCTGGAAATTGGGGCGATCAGACTGTCTCTCAGTGGACGGATCGTCTGCAGGGGTGCCCTGTGCCGATACAATCACACAATGCTACGGCTGTGGCATGTGTCAATCATCAAGGGGGCACAAAGAGTGCCCTGGCATCCCGGGAAGTGGCCGGCATCTTGAGGTGGGCAGAACAATATGATCCGGCCCTCTCTGCTGTGCGCATTCTGGGGGTGGAGCATTGGCAAGCGGACTTTCTCAGTCGGCAGACGTTGGATCCAGGAGAATGGTCTCTTCACCCAGGGGTATTTCATCAACTGTGTCTTCGGTGGGGGACCAACAATGTGGACCTGCTGGTTCCCACTCAACAGAAAGGTGCAGAGGTTCGTGTCAAGGTCTCTGGATCCTCTGGTTGATGCCGCAGGCGCTCTGGTGACCCCTTGGAGTCAGTATCATCTGATTTATGCCTTTCCTCCTATTCAACTTCTATCGAGACTGCTATGCAGAATCGAGGTAGAAGAAATTCCAGTCATACTGGTGGCACCAGACTGGCCTCGCTGGTCCTGGTACACAAGCCTGGTAAGGCTGGTAGCAGACGTCCCTTTGAAACTTCCTCTCAGGGGAGATCTTCTTTCTCCGGGACCAATCTTCCATCCTGCTTTATGGTCGCTGGCTTTAACGGCGTGGCTCTTGAAAGCCAGCTGCTGAAAGACAGGGCTGTCAGAGTCAGTGATTGCTATGCTGTTGAAGGCTAGGAAATCTACTTTTAGGAAGGTTTATCATCGAGTTTGGAAGGCGTACATTACTTGGTGTGATTCGCAGGGAGTTTCTCCCCTCTCCTTTTCTGTGTCTCGCCTGTGGGAGTTTCTACAATTGGGTGTAGATCAACATCTGGCTCTGGGCACCATCAAGAGCCAGATTTCTGTCTTGGCTATTTTTTCCGAAGGCCATTGGCGAAGTCCTTGGTTCACACTTTTGTGCAGGGAGTTCGCCATCTGGCTCCTCCGGTGCGATCACTGGTACCTCCGTGGGATCTCAATTTGATTCTGTCAGCGCTTCAAAGTAGTGATCGACTGATATCGGTTTTTCGTTGCCGATACCGATAGTTTGGCCAATGCATATCGGTATTGACCAATATTTTTGTACAGTTAAAATGTTGCAAAATAAACACAAATTTAGACACAAATCTGTTACTGAACATGTAAAACGTTATTTATTAGCAATTTTAACATCAAGGGCTTGTTCTTCACACCTTAACTGCATGAGAACTGATAGGAAAACTTTAATTGCAGTGAAATTTAGTTTTTACATCATTCTGATTGTGCATGCCATTAATGCATAATAAACTGCTGCAGTAGTGCAATCACTCACTGCAATAATTTTAAATCACTTCTGCAGTGCAGTCAGTGCAAAACTGCTAGAAAAAAAGCTAGGCAACACAACAGCTACACAGCGAATTGGATTGAAGTCAATGCACTACCTCTGCAGTATGGCACTCACTGCAACTCCTGCAGTCAGTGCTAAACTGCTAGAAAAAAGCAAGGCAACAGCTACACAGTGGATTGGAGTCAGTGCCAGTGGACTACCTCTGCAGTAGTCTGCAGTCAGTGCAAAACTGCTAGAAAAAAATCTAGGCAACGCAACAGCTACACAGTGGATTGAAGTCAGTGGACTACCTCTGCAGTAGGGCACTCACTGCAACTACTGCAGTCAGTGCAAAACTGCTAGAAAAAAAGCTAGACAACAGCAGGACAGTGGATTGGAGTTGGACTGGAGTCAGTGGACTACTGCTGCAGTAGTGCACTCACTGCAATGATTTACTGCAGTCAGTGTAAAACTGCTAGAAAAAAAGCTAGGCAACAGCTACACAGTGGATTTAAGTGGACACTACTCTTTTCAATACTCCTAGTTAAGTAGAACAATATTATACTGCAGAAAGCACAACATTTCAGCATGTCCAACTCCATGGTCACCTGCTGCCACTTCATAAACATGCTCAGGAGTAGAGGAGGACAGAGGAGCAGAGAGAGAGGTATCTTCTAGCATGGGAAGCAAGTCTTTTGTAGCGTGCCTCATTTTCTTCCCACCACTGAAGAGGATCACTTCTTCTGTCAATTTCTGGTTCCTGCAAATAGAGATGAAGTTCATCATCCATGCTCAGATTCAGAAGAAATTGAATCCTCCGCATGAGGCCCCAATAAAACACTGAAAATGTCCTAATCAATTCCACCACGATGAAGAAGATTCTCTTCTGTTCGTTGACTTACATATTCGCTAAATAGTGATCTTGACTTGTCTTTTCGGCAGGAATCTCCTGTTGAATATCTTCTGTCAGCCATTGTTTTGCCTTTGCCAATACATCATCAGAAGAGAAAGCATTATTCTTGTATTGAGGATTCAAAAGACTTGCAAGCACAACATTTTAAATCTGTTCATGCTTCTCAAAACATATATCAATCAAAGCTCTTTGGCTTGACAGACCATTTGAAAGTTGGAGGGTGTTGTGTGCCATGACATTGAGGTATGACATATCATCAAGCAGCCTCATCATTCCTTTCCGCAGGTTTGCTCCACTGTCTCGAAGTAGCCCAAACATCACTCTGTCTTTGTTGATTCCCCAGTCTTCAAGCTTGCCTAGAAACAATTCTGTACTGTACTCAGTGTGGGATCCTTGCATCACTTTTTTATCCAACACCAATTGCCTTTTTGTCCATCCGCTGTTAATGAAGTGGCATGTAAGAATCATTAGTGACTCGGTTTGTCCTGACCAGCAGTCAGTCGTGAATGAGAGGGAGTTGCTAGCATTCTCTGGTTGCAGCATAGCCTTTACTTTGTCAACAACCTTTTGGTGAATCTTTCCCAGCATTTCTGTTCGATAATAGTTCTCACTCTTCAGTGTGTAGCTTGGTTCAAGTATGGACATCAGCTGCTTAAATCCTGAGTCAGACACCATTGTAAATGGCTTGTTATCAGTGACAATCATCTCTGTGATTACTCTGTCCAGCAGTTGGGATCTTCCATCTGAATCTAGACTGTGACACATGTTTTTTTTTTCAGAAACATATCTGTTATTGTTGCCTGGGATATGGGAGGAGGTATTTCAAAATCACATTGATATTCATTTTGTTTTTCTGTGCCGCATGATATAATTCAATATGATGAACTCTTAGATGGGCCCAAAGGTTTGTTTTTTTTGCAGTTACCGATCCCATGCTTATGTTTGTACATGTGTTGCACACTGCTGCTTTTCCTGGAGAGGGTTGAGACGAGAAATAGTTCCAGACCACACTTTTACTTTTTCTCTCCTCATCAATGTCCATTTCAATTTGAAAGACACAAAAAAGATTTTAAAAAATGGCTTGCTGAAGTTGCTGGCACCCTGTTGTGGGTTGGTGGCTGTTGCTTGGCAGTGTGGGTTGCTTGCTGGCACCCTGTTGTGGGTTGGTGGCTGACGCCTGGCAGTGTGGGTTGCTTGCTGGCACCCTGTTGTGGGTTGAAAGGCTGACACCTGGCAGTGTGGGTTGCTTGCAGGCACCCTGTTGTGGGTTGGTGGCTGACTCCTGGCAGTGTGGGTTGCTTGCTGGCACCCTGTTGTGGGTTGGTGGCTGACGCCTGGCAGTGTGGGTTGCTTGCTGGCAGCCTGGCACCCTGTTGTGGGTTGGTGGCTGACGCCTGGCAGTGTGGGTTGCTTGCTGGCAGCCTGGCACCCTGTTGTGGGTTGGTGGCAAACGCCTGGCAGTGTGGGTTGCTTGCTAGCAGCCTGGCACCCTGTTGTGGGTTGGTGGCTGATGCCTAGCAGTGTGGGTGGGTTGGTGTCGGTGGCACCCTGTTGTGGGTGGCTTGCTGGAACACTGTGGTGGCCGGATGGCTGGCTTGGTGTCACTCACCCTGGCCTGTTGTGGGTCGGATGGCTGGCGGCTGCACCCTGTGGTGGGTGGCTGAGGCAGCTGGCTGCACACACACGAGGCTGTCCAAGGCGTGGGAGGCTGTCTTAAGGCAGAGAACGTGTGCAGCGCACGGTGAAATGACATCGGGTATGGGCGCATTAGAAGGTAGAATGTGTGCGCACAACATACGTGATGACGTCACGGCAATATCTGTAATCCAAAGGCCGATTCCGATATATCGGGAAAGTGCAAATCGGCCCTCGATATATCGGTGTTGCCGATAATCAGTCAATCTCTACTTCAAAGGCCTCCCTTTGAAAATATTTGACAAATTCCTCTGCTCACTCTGTCACAGAAGGTGGCTTTCTTAGTAGCTATTACTTCCGCATGTCACGTGTCGGAGTTGGCTGCGTTGTCCTGTTGGTCACCTTGGTGATTCAGAGGGACAAAGTGGTGTTACGACCCTGTCAGGCGTTCTTTCCTAAGGTTGTCTCAGGGGTTCATTTGAATGAGGACATTGTGCTACCATCCTTGTGTCCTAAGCCTAAACATCCTAAGGAAATTGCCTTACATTCATTAGATATGGTAAGAGTGATTCAGGTTACCTGGCGGTGACTGAACCGATTAGGAAATCTGAATCTTTGTTTGTTTGTTATGCATGGACCTCGTAAGGGGCAGGCCGCATCTGCTGCGACCATTTCCAAGTGGATCAAGGAGACGGTGGTGCAGGCCTACTCCATTAAGGGTCAGGTTCTTATTTTCCGTGTTAAAGCGCATTATACGAGGACGCTTGGCGCCTCTTGGACCTTCCGTCATCAGGTGTCAGTGGTTCAGGTGTGCAAGGTGGCTACTTGGTCATCTTCGGATGCGGCGTTTGGCTGCAAAATTTTGCAGGCTGCGTTTGTGGAGGCTTCCGCTTCTTGAGGGGGAAAATGTTTTCTGCTGGTGAGCTCCAGTTCCTAGTTGAGCTCCCGTTACCTGGTTGGCTATGTTTAGCCTTGTTGGGAATTCTGTGTTTGCAGTGTTTTTTCCCACCACTCGTGTTGCACTGCTTTGGGGACATCCCAATGGTCTGAAGACATGAAGCTGTGTCTGTCATTGAATGAAACAGAAAACTGGATTTTTGTCTTAGTGTAAAATCCAAGGTTCACTGACAGACACAGCACCGCCCCTCTGTTGGGGTTGAGCTATTTGTTCTTCTGACACTGCTTGTTACAAATTGGGAGTCCTACAGCAGGAAGTGATGGTATACCCCCTGGGACGGCCCCACGGGCTTAACCAACCTAGTGTAGCACCACCCCCGCAGGAGCTGCTGATTAGATTATTGGGTCTACGTCCTGCCTTCCAACCCCTGAAATTGGCTCGAACCCTCCCTAGGCACAACTGACACGAAATGGGACTATAATACCAAATGGCTACAGGAGAACACAGTTCAGGATATATCACCCCAATAAGTAATAATAACTTGTTACCTTTCTCCAGCCGCAGTCCCTCTGGGTGACACAAGGTGCAACACACAGACTTTTGCTTAACCAAAGTAGCTTTACTGAGAGTTAAAGTACAAGTTGACTCCAAAAGACATCACAAGAGTCAACTAAGAAAGATAAAGTTATTGACACAATAATAAACAATATGATTAAGATAGCTATTTTTGTATACTTATGCAACTAAAAGATAACTCATAGGCTTTCTTTTAGCCAATTCAGGCTATACTTTACACACGTCTAGTCTCTTGTATCAGGTAGGCAGAACCTATTTGAATCCCATACACAGTTCCTTCCTTTTGGTTTGGAATCTTCGCTAGCAATCGTTGGTGCACAAGCTATTTGTAATCCGAAAGTAAGGATATATAGTCAAAAGGGGTGAGAAAAAAAAAGGTTACAATCACCCGCAATGTTACTGCGTAATTGGGCGTATTAATCTTCTTAGTGGTGCATATATAGGCCCCTGACACCTTATGTACTTGTGTTTAAATGCTTAGTCTCCTGGAAGGTGCACTAGGCCGCTGAGTGTACTGCGTACTATCTGAAGTGTAGTTAGCACCGGCTAAAGTTACTTTCTTCCAAGCGAGAAACAGATTTGGGCATGTGCCCTGCTCACCAAACGGCCTCTTTCTTCCCGAGCTCTCCACCTCCGATTTCTGTCACCAGCCGCGCTTGTGGTTAGATGTGGGCAACACCAGTCTCTGCAGAGCATCAATGGGTTCTCTGGGAAGGCTCCTTTACTGAAGATGAAATGCTTCCACTCCGTCACTTCAGGCTCAGGCTTCAGGCCTAGTCCGCAGCATCAGCCCACAGCACTTGCTTCCTTCTAGCTGTTGTGTCAGGAGACAAGAGAGAGAGCCTGGCTCCTCCCTTCCTTTATAAAGCTTCCCCCAAAAGGCTGTGCGGTGAAGCAATGCACCCTGGTGTTCCAACTGAATTGTGGGTATCGTAGTATCTGATGAACATCACCAAGCTGCAGTGTGGCAGTTTGGCCACTAGAAACTTCTGATGAAAACCACCAAGCTGCAGTGTGGCAGTTTGGCCACTAGATGGAGCCGAGTTTCTTCAAAATGTTATACAGTCTACTAATGAACAATTGTAAATGGGAGGATGCCCGCTACACACTCCCCCCACTTTAGAAACTTTGGTCCCCAAAGATAACGACAGCATGTATCCTGTCACATACGTTGAAAAAAAAACAATCAACTCATGCACAACGGTAAACCATGTCCCTTATCAGAAGCAGAGTTCAAACCCAACAACTGCACATTAAAACACAGGGCCGACAGCGGAACCTCCCACCAATTGTTGGGGGAGGGAAGGTGGTTCTGTTCACAAACCCCCGACACTTGAGTGGCTTGTACAGATGTGCCTGGGGGTGAGCTAGGGTTGTCCTCCACTAAATCTGCAGTGGAAGAACTAGGCTGATCAAGAGTTCTCTTAGAAGTAAGGATAGCTTCTTCCGAGCATTTCCCCAATTGGTCGTAAGTTAGTCTTTTGGGTGGGTGAATGACTCTTCTTTCCCTCTGTTCTTTGGGAGTCACCATCTTAGAAGTGCTGGAACCAGCCGCTCTTGGGGATTCTTCAAGAGCTTCCTCCTCTAGTCCCAACGCATTGGACTCTGGGGTTTCAGAAGCAGTTAATTCTTCTTCAGAGAAAGGTGCAACCTCCTCCTCAGGATGTTCACCATCAGCTACTTCTTCTGTAAGCATGTGGAAAGGCACAAATTCAGGAGCTTCTGCCCGAAGGGTTCCTCTTTCAACCAGTTCGGATGAAGACAGGTACGCAGTCGTGGGTTCTGGTAACTGAGATGACCACATCCAATCAGGTACCTCCTCTTCATCTTCCAGATCTTCAATTGGAGAATCTCCATCCCTCACATCTGGAAATGCTGTTTGAGATCTGGTAACTGGCCTGTGCCCTTGAGACGTTGAAGGGACTTCATGTGAGACTGGGTCAGGAGGTAGGCGAACTGCTTCTGAGAGAGGTAATAGGTGGTTCCTATGCCAAGTCTTCAGTGGGCCCACTCTCCCTTCCGGCCTAATCTGATACACAGGAA
This sequence comes from Pelophylax lessonae, assembly GCF_965119305.1. NCBI lineage: Eukaryota > Metazoa > Chordata > Amphibia > Anura > Ranidae > Pelophylax > Pelophylax lessonae. The sequence continues at coordinate 319,648,660 of NC_138769.1, forward strand.
GGTTTGGCAGCTGCTTACAGATGACATAGGGCTGGGATTTCCAACGGTCAGCCAACTTGTGTTTCCCAGGGATACCCAAGTTCCTCAACAACACTTTATCCCCTGGCTGCAAATCCTGGATCCTAACTTTCAGGTCAAAGTTTCTTTTGTTTCTCAGCCCCCGTTGATCAGATGAGACTTGGGCTTTTTCGTAGGCCGTTTTTAGGCTCTTCCTCAACCGGTCCACATACCCCTTGTGAGATGCTGCTGAGGTGTGATCAGGTGATATGCCGAAAGCCAAGTCCACTGGCAGCCGAGCCTCCCGCCCGAACATTAATCGGTATGGGGAGTATCCTGTAACATCATTGACAGTACTATTGTAGGCATGTACGATGGCAGCTACATGTTTACTCCAGTGCTGTTTCTTTTCTGAGCTCAGGGTCCCCAACATGTTCAAAAGAGTCCGGTTAAACCGTTCAGGCTGAGCATCCCCTTGTGGGTGGTAGGGAGTAGTCCTAGTCTTTTGGATGCCTAACAAGTCTAGCAACTTCTTAATCAGCCGGCTTTCAAAGTCTCTTCCCTGATCTGAATGGAGGCGTTGCGGTAAACCATAGTGCACAAAGAACTTTTCCACTAATACTTTGGCCACTGTTGTGGCTTTCTGGTCTTTTGTTGGAAACGCCTGGGCGTATCTGGTGAAATGATCTGTTACCACAAGGACATTCCCTTGACCACTCAAGTCAGGCTCCAGGCAAAGGAAATCAATGCACACCAGTTCCATAGGCCCCTGACTTTGCAGATGGCCCATTGGGGCTGCTTGACGTGGCAAAGTTTTCCTCTGGATGCAGCGAGCACAAGAACGACAGTATCCTTCAACTTCACCCCGCATACAGGGCCAGTAAAACCTGTCTCTCACAAGTTGGAAAGTCCTTTCAGGCCCCAGATGACCATGATTGTCATGGAGAGCAGCCAAGACTCCTTCCCTGAATTTAGCTGGTAGGAACAGTTGCCACTTCTCTTCCAGATCATCAGAGGGGCCCCTTCGGTAGACCACCCCTTGGCGTATCTGTAGCCGGTCCCATTCTTTATGCAACAATCGGGCTTCCCGAGGGGAGTCTGTTAGAAGCAGCTCAGGGCGCTGAGTCTCTATGGCCTTCAGCAAAAGTTTCCCCAAAGGGTCTTTTAACTGCTCCTTCCTCAAGTCCCCTTTCGATAGCCTAGGCAAACCTTCTTCTTCAACCTGGGTCACCCTGCAATAACACCTGGGTACTCCAGCAGCTGAGACCCCAATCTCTTCGGCTCTTGCTCCTCCACTGGATCGAAATTCCGTTCCCTGACATAGGGCGCGCACTCCCTTTGAGGTCAAGTGGGCCCATTCTTCAGTAGGATCGTTGGGGGCATGAGACCTTCTGGAGAGGGCGTCTGCATCCCTATTCCCAACACCTGGTCGGTATTTTAAACTGAACATAAAGCTAGAGAGAGCGGCTAACCACCTATGTCCTGTAGCGTCCAGTTTGGCAGTGGTCAGCAGGTAGGTAAGTGGATTATTATCCGTTTTGACTATGAATTCTGCTCCATATAAGTAATCTTTCAGTTTGTCTACTACAGCCCACTTCAAGGCCAGGAATTCCAGCTTGTGTGTGGGGTAATTCCTCTCGGAAGGTATCAGACTTCTGCTCACATAAGCAACGGGCCGCAGGTGACCGTCATGCTCCTGGTACAACACCCCACCTAGCCCATCTCTGCTGGCATCGACATGTAGTTCGTAGGGTTTTGAGGGGTCTGCGTAGGCCAACACAGGGGCAGTGGTCAGGCTCTTCTTCAACTGAATGAAGGCTTCCTCACATTTCGAGGTCCACTGATCCTGAATAGATTCCTTGGGCTTTCTAGGCCCCATGGCGGGTTTCACTGGTTTGACTAGTTCTGGAACATCATCTTCCCCTTCGGTTCTGAGTAATTCATTGAGGGGTCGGGCAATTTTGGCAAACCCTTCCACAAATCTCCTGTAATAGGAGCAGAAACCCAGGAATGATCGGAGCTCAGTCACATTTGTGGGCCTCGGCCAGGAAGTAACAGCATCCAGCTTCTCTGGGTCGGTGGACACTCCTTCTGCAGACACAATGTGACCCAGGTAATGGACCGAGGACTGGTAAAACTGGCACTTCTCCGGAGAAAGTTTCAGGCCTTCTTCATATAACCTCTTTAGGACCTTTTCCAACCTCTCTTCATGCTCTTCTAGGGTTCTGCCGAACACAATAATATCATCCAAGTATACCAGTACCTCTATCAGGTTCATATCTCCAACAGTTCTCTCCATCAGTCTTTGGAAGGTGGCTGGGGCTCCTGACAACCCTTGAGGCATGCGGTTAAACTCAAAGAACCCCACGGGGGTGATGAAGGCTGTCTTCTCCCTATCCTCAGGGTTCATGGGGATCTGGTAGTATCCGCTCTTCAAGTCCATCACACTGAACCACTTGGCCCCTGACAAACTTTGTAAAGCGTCTTCAATCCGGGGGGTGGTATACTGGTCTGGAATAGTCCTTCTGTTCAGTGTTCGGTAGTCGATACAGAGCCTCAGGGACCCAGTTTTCTTCCGGACTACCACTATTGGAGAAGCGTACGGGCTCCTGGATTCTCGAATAATCCCTGTTCTCTTGAGTTCCCCCAACTGCTCCCGTAGATCTTCTAAGTCACCCAAGGGAACCCGTCGGACTCTCTCCCGAAAGGGTTTATCTTCATGTAGGCGGATATTATGGGTGGCACTCTTTGCACACCCCACATCGAATTCATCTCTAGAGAATATTTCTTTCCATCGAATCAGTTGGGCCCTGGCTCTCTTCTTCCATTCCGGTGGGAGGGCCGTATTTCCAGAGCAGAGCTCCTCTATGGTGATTTCGCCCCCGTCTTCCCTCTTCAAATCTGATGGGGCAACTGGGGTGGCCGGGTTCACCTGGCCCAACAGCACCCTGGCCGGCACCTTCACCGGAGTAGTAGCAGTATTTCTGACACTCACCAAAACCTTCCCATGACTTTTCTGTAATGCCTTCAATGGGATCACTTCGGGGATCACTTCTATCCCTTTCTGTGCCTCCGATGGGCCTGATTCAAGAACCATGAAAGGGCCTGGCTGCTTCCAAGTGAGCTTGACAGAAGCCCTCAAGCAGGTCACCTCTCCCGGCTGCAACACCTTCTCTGTTTTATCCAGCTTCCAGATCTTTCCAACTCCTTCGGCAGGGGCCTTCTGTTCCAGACTAGTTGTGTCAGCAATCGCCTGACTAGGTCAGTGTTGGTCCCTATAATGAGGGAACTCTTATTGGCCCCTGGTGGGCGAGGGCATACCACTGCTAAAGTATCGAAGGTTTCAGCTTTGCCAGCCAAGGAGGGGTCAAAAGTTAATTTGATTGGCAAATACCCGTCATAGGGAAAACTTTGTGTTCCAATACCCCATATCTCCAGGTCTTCCAGCCTCTGCAGGGGCAGATGTTTGAGGTGTCTATCGTAGAAATCCCTATACAGGAGAGTCACCTGGGCTCCTGTGTCCAGTAAAGCCTTTGTATAAATTCCTTCCACTTGGATTGAGACTACAGGGGAAGGCCCCACTAGCTTGACAGGAAATTCTTTTGGAGTAGCCCTTCTGCCGGGCTCAGCTACCTGCACCCGTACTCCTTTCCTTTTTGAGTTTCTACCGGGCCTCATCTCCTCCTGGGCCTGGTGTGCATTGATTTCCCGCCTCTTATCGGCCCAAGTCGTGGAATGAGAGGCATTTAAAGAGGGCCTTACTCCCTGACTGTGGCTCTTAAATTTAAGGGATCTCTTGGAGTCCATTAAAACTGTTGGGCGCCCGGTTGACTCCTTCACCGGAGCCCTCTGAAGTTTTCCGCCGGCTTGCGGTGTTTGAAGGCAGCCTCCTCTGGACTGGGACATACTCCTCTGACATGCCCTACCCCTCCACAATTGAAACAGGTTATCGGCCTCCTAGGTTTCTGTTCTGGTTCAACACTGGAACTAGGGTGTTTAGCAGGCTTCTCTTCTGTGTTTCTATTAGATAGAGCAGATGCCTGACTGTTCAGGATGGATACCATTTCTATTAGCTGTGACACCTGAGTCTTTAAGAGCTCAACTTGTGAGTCGCCTTCTTCCGCACTTATCACTCTAACTCGGGCGGTTGTTTCCCGTTCTTGGCTCTTCCTTTTGTTATCCAACATGACCTCTTCTTCCCGGACCATCCTGATCAGATCAGGGTACTCCAGGATGCCACCGTCCTGGCGAGTTCGCAACAGTATAGCAATAGGGTCTAGAGGTTGAGCTCCCCTCAGCACCTGTTGTGCTCGAGTCTCATCCACCTTCCGGGGATCCAACCCTTTTTTTAACAGAATCTGATGTATGATCCTATCCAGACGCCCGATGAATTCAGACAGTTTTTCTCCTTCCTTCTGGTAACAGTGCTCCAGTTGGTAAAGAAGTTCAGTAACCTTTTCTGTCCGGCCAAACACATCTTGTAGAATATCCAGATAGTCTTGTGCAGTACAATCCTTCTTGCTTAGCTTGAGGTTGCGTACGGCCTCCAATGCAGGCCCCTTCAAACTCTCTGTGATTCGCTGCTTCTTATGCTGTTCTGGTATCTCCCACTCCTCCAAGGCCTGAGTAGCGTTATCTAGCCACTCCTCGAATCCATCTTCCACTGAGGGTACAGGTTGCTTCCCAGAAAAAGTTCTGAGCTTCCTGTATCCAGCCATCAGATAGTTTGGAGGATCCTTGTTACATTTGGCTACTATTTCCCCCAGGACAGCGCATAGTTCTGAGCTAAGGGTAGTCAAAGGTGGTGCACTGAATCCCTCCTTTTTGGCACTTTCTTCTGTGCTCAGTCCCCCTGTAGTAGTGGGTATAGGGTCTTCCTCTTCACCTTCTGGATGTATCAGGAATAACTCTACTTGATCTATAGTTTTTATGCTGGTGCCCTTGAAGTGATCTGGGACCCCCTTCTTCCATTCACACAATGCGTAGGTGTGTTGATTGGTGGTATCTGTCCTCATGTCCATCACCCAAAGTTTCCTGTCCTTGGAATATGTTCTCAGAACTGAGAGTAGTTGTTCCTCTGTCCAGTTCTCTCCCTTGATTCCAATCACCAGACCATGACCGATAAGGACATTTTCTTCTCTGCACCACCGGGCTGCAGCGGCAGGGTCCATTTCTGTGCGAACAGCAATTTTTTCACTGAGAGGGAACTGTTGCAGGACCGTAGAGATCCCGGACGAGCCCCCACGTGTAGCACCACCCCCGCAGGAGCTGCTGATTAGATTATTGGGTCTACGTCCTGCCTTCCAACCCCTGAAATTGGCTCGAACCCTCCCTAGGCACAACTGACACGAAATGGGACTATAATACCAAATGGCTACAGGAGAACACAGTTCAGGATATATCACCCCAATAAGTAATAATAACTTGTTACCTTTCTCCAGCCGCAGTCCCTCTGGGTGACACAAGGTGCAACACACAGACTTTTGCTTAACCAAAGTAGCTTTACTGAGAGTTAAAGTACAAGTTGACTCCAAAAGACATCACAAGAGTCAACTAAGAAAGATAAAGTTATTGACACAATAATAAACAATATGATTAAGATAGCTATTTTTGTATACTTATGCAACTAAAAGATAACTCATAGGCTTTCTTTTAGCCAATTCAGGCTATACTTTACACACGTCTAGTCTCTTGTATCAGGTAGGCAGAACCTATTTGAATCCCATACACAGTTCCTTCCTTTTGGTTTGGAATCTTCGCTAGCAATCGTTGGTGCACAAGCTATTTGTAATCCGAAAGTAAGGATATATAGTCAAAAGGGGTGAGAAAAAAAAAGGTTACAATCACCCGCAATGTTACTGCGTAATTGGGCGTATTAATCTTCTTAGTGGTGCATATATAGGCCCCTGACACCTTATGTACTTGTGTTTAAATGCTTAGTCTCCTGGAAGGTGCACTAGGCCGCTGAGTGTACTGCGTACTATCTGAAGTGTAGTTAGCACCGGCTAAAGTTACTTTCTTCCAAGCGAGAAACAGATTTGGGCATGTGCCCTGCTCACCAAACGGCCTCTTTCTTCCCGAGCTCTCCACCTCCGATTTCTGTCACCAGCCGCGCTTGTGGTTAGATGTGGGCAACACCAGTCTCTGCAGAGCATCAATGGGTTCTCTGGGAAGGCTCCTTTACTGAAGATGAAATGCTTCCACTCCGTCACTTCAGGCTCAGGCTTCAGGCCTAGTCCGCAGCATCAGCCCACATCACTTGCTTCCTTCTAGCTGTTGTGTCAGGAGACAAGAGAGAGAGCCTGGCTCCTCCCTTCCTTTATAAAGCTTCCCCCAAAAGGCTGTGCGGTGAAGCAATGCACCCTGGTGTTCCAACTGAATTGTGGGTATCGTAGTATCTGATGAACATCACCAAGCTGCAGTGTGGCAGTTTGGCCACTAGAAACTTCTGATGAAAACCACCAAGCTGCAGTGTGGCAGTTTGGCCACTAGATGGAGCCGAGTTTCTTCAAAATGTTATACAGTCTACTAATGAACAATTGTAAATGGGAGGATGCCCGCTACACTAGTCCTAGAGAGCAAGAGCATAAGCCCAATGGTCTGAAGACTTGAAGCTTTGTCCGTCAGTGAACCTCAGAGAAAAGGATTTTACGGTAAGACAAAAATTCAGTTTGTTATTTTTTTAAATTGCCTTTTTTTGTTTATAGCGCAAAAAATAAAAACTGTAGTGGTGATCAAATACCACCAAGAGAAAGCTCTGTTTGTGGGAAAAAGGACATGTTTTTCTTTTTTGGGTGCAGCACCACAGACCTACGCAATTATCACAAAATAACGCAGTGCCATTTCGCAAAAAATGGCCTGGTCATGAAGGGGGGTAAATCTTCCGGAGGGAAAATTGATAAAGGCAGAAAACTAATGCTGCCATCTAAGGACTAGAGAGCTGTAATATGTGAATATTTTTGTTTTGAGTTCAGATATGCTTATTTAATTTTATAGTTTGTTAGAGTTAGACTGGGAATATTAATGTGGGAATATTACTTCGAGAATCTGAAACAAGCCATACTGTATACCGAAACCAAATCAAGACCTGACACTTCGCCAAGGTACATTTCCAGTGCCATATAATGACAATATGCATATGACTTTAAATGTTCTAGCAAACCATAGCTTATTAAAGACAGAATATTAACCACTTAAGGACCAAGCCTATTTCTGACATGATGTTTACAAGTTAAAAATCAGTATTTTTTGCTAGAAAATTACTTGGATCCCCCAGCACTTTTTTAAAAAATGTGCATTTTACTGTAGTAAAAAAAAAAAAAAAAACTACACAAAGTTAGCCCAATTTTTTTTGTATATTGTTAAAGATGTCACGCTGAGTAAATGGATACCTAACTTTTTACGGTTTCAAATTGCACTCACTCGTGGAATGGCGACCAACTACAGTATTTAAAAATCTCCATAGGCAACGTTTTTAAACATATTTTTTTAACGGTTATCAGTTAGAGTTAGAGGAGGTCTTTTTCTAGAATTATTGCTCTGGCGATCGCGACGATACCTCACATGTTTGGTTGGAACACCGTTTTCATTTTCAGCCGCGACTAATGTATGCGTTTTCTTTCATGTGCAAGCTCATGGTGATGGGGGCACTTTCAAATTTTTTAGCAGCCGAGTAAACTGGAAGGGATGTCGTGACGTCACTTCCTGGGTACTACATCGGAGACCCAATCAAAGCCGAATCAGGCTTTTTTCGGGACTCCAACCATCCAGCGGATGTGCTAGCTGGTGGGAGACCCGGGCAGAACTGCAGGAGGGTGGGGGGGGGGGACACGTCCTCTCCCGCTCACTGGGATAACGGCCGAGCAGCTGCTGAGCCGCATCGGCTGTTATCTCCTGAAAGCTAACCGCCAGTTCTAAAAAACAGTAATGGGTTGATGCCTTTAGCTGCAGGCATCATCCCGGTACAACCACATCTGCAAGCTGACATACAATGAAAGGTGTAATTCTGCTTTAAAACGAACCTCCATGAATTACATTAGTTTCTTCAATCAATTTTTACCTACTAAAAGCCTACTTATTTACAGTATATCCGTTAAAGGTACAGTGCATCTGGAAAGTATTCACAGCGGTTCACTTTTTCCACATTTTGTTGTTAAAGCCTTATTCCAAAATGAATTAAATTCATTATTTTCCTCAAAATTCTACAAAATACTCCATAATGACAACATAACATAAAATGTGGAAAAAGTGAAGCGCTGTGAATACTTTCCAGATGCCCTGTAGATCAGTGCACTTCTTGGTAGTTGTGTTGATCTAACAGATCAAATCTTCAGCAAATCATTGCTACTATTCATCTTACTCTAATTTCTTGGGGGATACTTTTTATTTCAAAGAGTAAATGCTTAAAACTGTATTTGTCGGTTTATGCTGACGCATTGTAACCTGTTTCTTCGTCTTGGAACTTGCGTATATGCATGATGCCCTAAAAAAAGGTTTTAAAAATGAGTGTTGCCGGCATTATTCACCTAAATGGAAAAACATTTAATCGTTATCTGCTAGCAAAGAGCTGTTCATTTTATCTATTATATTAGGCAGTCACACATATAGTACCAGTTGCCTAGCATATTATGACATTTTTTTTTTTCTAAGAATAAATTAGCAGATTCTGTGATGTGTATACATCATTATTGTTAGCACTGTATGTCTTGTTTAAAGGGTGTGAATTACATATTAACCACAGCAGAGTGTGTTGTTTTTGTTTTGTTTATCTCTCCTATGTATTTAAAGTAAGAGACCGTGTAAGAACCAAAATGGAACGTGATATTTTGGCTGAGGTGCACCACCCATTTGTAGTGAGGCTTCATTACGGTAAGTTTGGGCCAGTGCTTCTATGGAGGATTTTAATGATATGAAAAATTGCATTTTGATAGCAGTGAATCATGTTTATTGTAAAACACGCCTGTTGACTGAAATTGATGTTCTCTTATGACAGCATTCCAGACAGAGGGCAAACTTTATTTGATCTTGGACTTTTTGCGTGGTGGAGACCTCTTTACTCGTCTTTCAAAGGAGGTTTGTATAAAAACATCTCTCCCAAAATTTTAACGTCTATACCCCCTTTTTGATTTTCTATTCATTCAGTTTGCAATTAGTCCTCCTGAACCCCAATTGCCACTTTCAGTGAGTACTAGCATTAAAGTGCATCAGTAGCTACAAAAGAAAAACTGACTAATCAAGGATTAGAGATATTTATTTATTTACAACAATCCCCTTTTATTTTGGAATGGTGCAGGCCCTTTCTTACATTGAGCTAAATAATGAATACATTTTCTCATTTCACGGGCCTAAGGGTCAATTGGCACAAATCATTGTTTCTAGTCGATGCAGAAGCAAGGTCATCGTCCTCCGGGACCCTTTCTTTGCAGTGGGTGGATGTTTCCCTATACCTTTGGGTAGTTGTTTTACACAATACCTTCAGTTGTATGTTATGTAACCTTAAGACCAAACTGAAGGCATGGTGCAACTTTCCTCTCTCTAATTGGCCGTATCAATCTGCTAAAATTTAAAATTCTTCAGAAATTTACATAACTTTTTTTTTTTCCGACTCCTCTCAATGGCTCCCTAAATCCTTTTTTTTTTTTTTTTTTTTTTTTTTTTTTTTAACAAACTATTTGCGTCCTTTTTATTGGGTTCTCCTACACCTAGATATACATTTTCTACCCTGATCAGACCAACCTCCCAGGACAGGCTAGCCTTGCCAGACTGTCACAAATTCTTCCTAGCCTCTCAGTTAGTGATGGCGCATTGGTGGCTGCAACCTGATGTCTCCAAAGCCGGCCATAGATGGATTGAATCTCGGCCAATTCAGCAACAGCCAGCCAAGATTCGAACTATGCATGGGCAGGATGATTGTACCCAAGTCGATCCATTGATCGACTTGGAACCAACCAGCATGTCAGATTTTTAGAATGCGCTTATTGCAAGTGCCTATAGCCGCTAGTATTAACCACGGTGTTCTCCCAACAGGACAGGGAAGGCTCCCCACGCCCCTTCAACACCCCCCCCCCCCCACACTAGTAAAACACAATAGCTCCGTGGGAGGGATTCCCCCATCAACGCTGAGTGTGTTAGGGGAAATTGAGTGATTTTCTTCCCTGCAACCATGGAAAATTGCTTTATCTATGGCCGGCATAACTCTTCCACCTTGCTAGAGGCAGCTATATGGCAATCCCTGCAAGCCGATGTAGCACCCTCCTAGGTAGGTGCTAGGAAAAGTATAGTCTGCTCTGCTTGCTTCACAGGGGAGCCTGATCAGTAGATAGGCCTGTTGCATGTGTCCATGTGTGATTCATCTGGTCTGAAGGAATGTCCCCACTGTATCCAATAGGGGAGCCTGTTGGATAATGGAGGAAACCCAATTAGTGACACACAGGCTTTTATGGCTATCCCAGTGGGTAGGCACAACAGTGGTGCATCCTGTGATATGTTATAAAAGCCACGGGCACATGTGACAGGGGTCTTTGGGCAGGAAGCCAGGTCCCAGTAAGAGGGTGACGGCTGTCTCTCCTCCTGCTGCTAAGGAAGGTGGTCACGAGCAGTCGGCCTTGTGGACCAGAAGTGTAGTGCTGAGCCAGGAGGTCCAATGGATACTGACAGTGGCGCAAGTGACAGAGCAACCTGAGAAAAAACAGTGTCCATGAGTAACAGGGAGCTTGCCGGGGGTCTACCCAGGAAGGGGACCACTCCAGTGAGAGTCAGTCGACGGGAGCTAACACACACAGCAAGTGAGAAAAGGGTTTGCCAAGTTAGGACCCTGAAGGTTTAACACAACAGGATCACATTTAATACCTTCACTTCAGTGGCAGAGTGAAGTAGTGGCCTTGCCACCTTCTACACATAGATGTCCTCTATATTGTGCATAGTTCTAAGTTGGAGTATCCCACTCATCCCTTCTCCCATCCAAGTTCCAATAAAAACACAGAAAACACAAATCCCCTGGACTGTTCTTTGTCTGAGCCAAGTGTTAAAGTGACAAATTTCTACAGACTGTTGCTACGGGTAACCCAGGGGAATCCAATCTCAGCAGCTCTCTAGGGGGTAGTGCTACACCTCCAATTCCTATTGTTCAGAGGACACAAAGCTCCTTATCGCACTCCCTTGATGCACACCACCATAAAGGCCTGGAGGTTGGGTCTCCGATTGGACCCCCTGTCCCCGACTTACCTCTGTCCTCATACTTTTTTGTGGTTAAATGCCTCCCTTCCACATTTCTATGCGCTCTCCAATCCTCTTGCCTGGACCAAGTATACACTTAGAACATTGGAACACATAGTCCGGAACGTCTCCTTCCCTTTAATACTCTTTTCTCCATATTTGACCTCCTTACCGCACTACTATTTTTGATATTTCCATAATTCCCATGCCTTCAGTGGTCAGTTTCCAGGTCATCAGGTAGCTCTCCTACTCAGAACTTTAATCCATGCTCTGTGTCCAGGTCATGAAAAAGCCCACCTCGGTATTGTATCAGCATCTTGTCATGCCTGCTATCCCTGAATTGTGTACACTTAAACGGAAGTTGCACTCTGTCCCTGAGATGAATGAGGATGATTGGTCAGAATTATGAGACTTTCTCTTCAAACATCTGGTGTCCGCCAAAATAAGCTGACTCAATTTACAATCTTTCACCGTGCCTATTCTGAATAGGCTTAACAGAATGAACCAGGATATTTCCTCAGCCTGCTGGAGATGCACACATCCAACAGGCATTTTTTTCCCCGTATTCTGGACGTGTCCGGCAGTCTCTTACTGGAAGAATGTGCTAGATGTCATTACCTCCACTACTCACATTTGTATTGCTCTCATGCCTAGGTATTGTTTACTGTGCATGGTAGAAGACCTTTGTTACCACAGTGGCAGAGAGGACCCTCCTATTTTATGTCAGGAAAGCTAATATCATGTGTTGGAAAAAAATCTGTAATTCTGTATCAACATGCTTACCTTAAATGAGTCTGATCAAATTGGCTTAATAGTCCCTCCACAGTCACACCTGCAGATACTTGATGTTCCCTGTTTGGTATTTTTGGGAAGGCCCCTAATTATTCATCTCTATAGGCATTGTATCCTCTCACTCTTTCTCATAATTTGTGTTGGAGCCATGTACTAAAGGATTCATTTTGTAGTCTGTTTTATGGTTTATTTTTCTTGGCTCTGCCCCTGCATGGGCTCTAAGACTGTGTTTTTGCTTTTTTTATGCGTTGTCTGAAAACTCAAAATGTAAAAACAAAAATTAATTATTTACACTACAGTTAATCCAGGCACAATTAGTGTATTCTTTGCTTAAACTGTTGCTTTCCCTATTGTGTCTTGCCCAAGCTGGCTCTACAGGTCAGCCACAGAGTTGCTCTGACAGCAGATCTGTTTCAGTTCACATTGTCAGTAAGATAGAGCACAACAGAGTCTGCCGCTGCCTGCACCATGTACTTCATTGTGCAATGTGCTTGGGTGTTCAGTGCGGTCCTACACCTTTAAGGAGGGGTGGGCTCCCTCCAGTCACCTGTCCTCCATCTATCCATCAGAATACATGTGCTCCCACTGTGGAGACTCTTTAAAGGTAGAGTTAGGGACTGCAGATATCAGGGTGCCTTGCCATGGCCTGCAGCTTACTCATGTATTTGCAAATGTGTGCAACTAAACCCCCCTTTTTAACGCATACTGTTAGATGGGGTTATTTGGTTGGTCACAGGTTGGTTGGGAAGTTGTGACTGGAAATTCCTTGGCTTTTATTTACATGACTTTGCCCTTCCTGTGCTCCTTGCTGTTTAGACCAGTTAGAGGTGGAGGAAGTGACTCCTTTTTGTATTCAAACTTCTCTAGTAATGCACTTACAAGCAATGTTGTTATGATATATATATATTTATTTTTTGCCATTGCTTTTTAGGTCATGTTTACGGAGGAGGATGTCAAGTTTTACCTGGCTGAGCTGGCTCTGGGCCTTGATCACCTGCATAGTTTGGGGATTATCTATCGTGACCTCAAGCCTGAGAAGTAGGCATAATTAGTTTGTTGCTCAGTACATGTTATAATCTAGTATTTATATATAGTGCAATAATTTTGCAATGTAACCTAAAATTTTAAGTGGATTTTTAAAAATGAAGTCTTGATTTTTGGAGTTTACATTGTAAGGCTACAGCTACACACGTGAGTTAATCTCCTGCCAATCTCCTAGTTTACAAGTCACTGTGGAGTCCTAGCCTAGGGCAGTGATGGTGAACCTTGGCACCCCAGATGTTTTGGAACTACATTTCCCATGATGCTCAACTACACTGCAGAGTGGTTGAGCAACATGGGAAATGTAGTTCCAAAACATTTGGGGTGCCAAGGTTCCCCCTCACTGGCCTTGGGTAATTGTATTGGAGACGTTGTTTATGGCCAGGTTTACCCTTATACTTCCCTGATACATTAGTCATACATGTGTGTATTGCATAAGCATTTAACAGACACTCTCTGGGAAATTGGGGATAGTCTAAATAGTACAAACTCCCACAATTTTTTGGAAGATGTATTTGCAGAGAGTATCACAAAACTATTGTTTACATTGTACATTCCAGCGTACAGGCTTCCCCAGCAGCTGATAATGCCAAGGAATAGTAGAGTGTGTCCGCTATGAATGTTCGGAGTAGAAAGTCCCCCAAAACTTCCAGAAATGTCAAAATTGATGAGGGTTAATACAGAGCCATTTATAAAAATGAGATTACATTTGTCAGGAGAGGAAGCTTTTGTAACTAATCTTCCACTAAAGTGGAATTTAAACCCAAAAGCAAACATTTACTATTTTGCAGCTAACAAACTCTCTGATGTAATGCCTTTATTCATTTTATTTTTTAGGCTTTCTTTCTTATATTTTAACTTGGTTTTCAACAGAACAAGCTATCCTGCAGATGTAGCAGTTAGATGGATGAGACAAATCTTTATGTAAATTTATGTAAAACTTTTATCCCAAAAGGAAAAATTGCTGTAACTGCTTCCAACACTCCCCCTTCCCAGATTAACAATGTTGATGTCCAAAGGTTCCCCTGTACTCCTTTCATCTAGATTGGGAACTCTAATACAGAAAGTGTGTTATCTACCAGATCACCAGTGAAAACAAAGGGGGAAAAAACCTAAAAAAAAAAAAGAAAACTAATTCAGCCACCACATCTAAGGATTAGCAAGCCGCAATATGACATTTTCGGTGTGGGGTTTATTACGGCTTTAAGCTGCTCTGTACAGATCAGTGACAGTGTCCCTTTAAAGGGGGAAGGTTAGTGTGTTAATGTTGCCATTCCTTTTTATATTATGTTTGTAGATTATAAATTAGAGACAAGTGGCTCAGTCAGTTTCCGGTCTCTTTACTGCTGAGATAATCAATTACTCACCTAGGAAGTGCATTGTTTTCAACAAGTTGGCCAGCTTTTTACATCTAGGTGACCGTTTTACAAATATACAGTTCTATTTGTTCTAGTACCTTGTCGCAGCCATTTAGGCTACATTCACACTGGTGATTAGATCTGGTGGGATTAGTAGTAGCAGGAATCGCTATAGGCCGCCGGCCCTGTTCACTATAATGGCAGGTTTCCAATGGCAGCAGCTATTCTTGGCTCTCTGCACAGCCAGCAATTGTCTGTGGTAATTGCTGCTGGATGCACTTTGTGCAGCAGCAATCACCACAAAAAATCCCTTGGCTGTGCAGAGAGATACGAATAGCTGCAGCCCCGTGTGACCTGGAGAACAGCGCCGGTGGCCGCACTTAGTTGCTGCAAGCTATAGCAGGAATCTTTAATTCCTGCCACTACTATTCGCACTGGCCCAACTCACCAGTGTAAATGTAGCCTTAGTGTGTAATTTTTACCAATATGCTGCACTTTGCTGGTAACTGCTTTTAAACACCTGGGAGAAACCTAATGAGAGGCTGGGTATTATATCATTAGTTGTTCACAGTTAATTCTAGCATGGACACGTTAATGTTGTCTTCAGAATCAAGTGAGCAAATGTTTCAAAAGAAATTGGAAAAGGGTAAATTTAAGTTGGTCACAAGTTGGAATTGTTTTGGTCCATTAACTGCCTGGTCCTAGGCATTTGTCCAGCCCTGGTTAATCATTTCTTCTTCTGGTGCAGCTGTAAATCTGGATGTTTTTGAATTTAAAAAAAAAAAAAAAAGTACACTCTTAGGTGAATTTGAAATGTGAATGTTAAGTAACATTGTGCATCTGTTAAATATTACAGCATTTTGCTGGATGAGGAAGGTCACATCAAGTTAACAGGTAGGTCTGCTTTTGATATTCTTGCTGAAATGCTTCACCTACCTACCACGTAGATGTACATGCTGTTCACCCTGTAATCTCTTTCAGATTTTGGACTAAGTAAAGAGTCAATAGATCATGAGAAGAAAGCATTCTCATTCTGTGGGACAGTGGAGTACATGGCTCCAGAGGTTGTGAATCGGCAGGGACATTCGCACAGTGCAGATTGGTGGTCTTATGGCGTGCTTATGGTAATCACCTTTAAATAATATTTAAGCGTCTGTCTTTTTGTATAATAAGCTTTTCCATTTTTAACATTTCTTATATGGTATTATTTTGTTTTTTTTCCTTCATACATTCTCTGCTTTAAGGTAAGAAAATTCTGTGCAGATGATTCCTCCCCCAGCCTCCCGCTTATACTTGCCTGAGCCAAATTTTGATCCAGTGCTTTGCCTGAGAGCAGGTGCTGTCTTCGTTTTCTCCCTCCTCACAGGGCAGATTGGGCTCCCTCTGCTGTCAGTCAAATTCTGTGATGATGGAGCAGTGGGCGAGATTAATCCACACTGTCCATGCCTATAGATGCAGACAACGTGGCTCAGGATAAAGCTAGCATGAGTGCCCCCATAGGAAGCAGCTTCCTATGGTGGCACTTGCAGAAGAGGAGCCACCAGGAGCACCCGCGTGGAACCCCAGAAGAGAAAGATTAAGGCTGCTCTGTACAACATCATTGCACAGAGCAGGTAAGCATGACATGCTTTAGTCACTTTACGAGTGTGTGACAATACGTCTATATTCATATTCTAGGTCAGGAGACCACAGGGCTTACCAAATTGGTCAAAATACTTACATAGAAACATAGAATGTGTCGGCAGATAAGAACCATTTGGCCCATCTAGTCTGCCCAATATATCTGAATCCTATGAATAGTCCCTGGCCCTATCTTATATGAAGGATAGCCTTATGCCTATCCCATGCATGCTTAAACTCCTTCACTGTATTTGCAGCTACCACTTCTGCAGGAAGGTTATTCCATGCATCAACTACTCTCTCAGTAAAGTAATACTTCCTCATATTACTTTTAAACCTTTGCCCCTCTAATTTGTGGTAGTTTTTCTTCTTTTAAATATTCTCTCCTCCTTTTATCGAGTTGATTCCCTTTATGTATTTAAAAGTTTCTATCATATCCCCTCTGTCTCTTCTTTCTTCCAAGCTATACATGTTAAGGTCCTTTAACCTTTCCTGGTAAGTTTTTTCCTGCAATCCATGTACTAGTTTAGTAGCTCTTCTCTGAACTCTCTCTAGAGTATCTATATCCTTCTGGAGATATGGCCTCCAGTACTGCGCACAATACTCCAAGTGAGGTCTCACCAGTGTTCTGTACAGCGGCATAAGCACTTCTCTCTTTCTACTGCTTATACCTCTCCCTATACATCCAAGCATTCTGCTGGCATTTCGTGCTGCTCTATTACATTGTCTTCCCACCTTTAAGTCTTCTGAAATAATTACTCCTAAATCCCTTCAACAAGGTTCAGAATGAGCAACTTAAAGCGGTATTAAACCCAAAAGCAAAACTTTATTATATTGGTGCTTACCAATTATTCTCAGTTATGCAAGCTTATGATCAGAACTGACAAATTAAGTGTCACCTGGTAGTAAGGTCAAGGCCAGTTCCCTTTACATGAGTCCCTGTGGCTACTGCATTCTCTTTGCATTCCGCCACAGGGATCGGTTTGGATGCAAACAAGGCTTAAAGCAATAAAATTGTGCTATTTGACATTTATTATTAATTTTATTAGCTCATATTTCTCTGTTTTATAGTATTCAGTTTTGAGCAGGGAATGTTTATAGCCACATGTTTTACTGGCATCTATATTTATCTTGAGTTTTTAAATAATTGAGGAGTTTATAAATGACTGGGCGCTGTAACATTCTAATCCTGGACTCTCCAGAGTCATCCCCAACCACCAATAATTGCAGTACTATAACATTAACCTTGCAGTATAGCCATTGCTCTTATACCATCTTTTCTTGTCTTCCCCGTTTATTATTATATTAGTGCTAATGTTGTTTTTTTGTCTGGCTAAAAAATGAACATACTTGAGGGGTCTTTCCCTATGTTTACTGAGCATGCCATGCTGTTTGCAACATTCCAGGCACATAGTTTGTCTAATGGCATGCCTGTTTAGTTCTGATCTGCAGGTAGAACATAAAATTCAGAAAGAAATTAGTCACAAATAGCTACTCACTAGTGTCTTGGTGAACAAACCGCATCATGAAAGCCAAGGAACACACCAGACAGGTCAGGGAAAAAGTTGTGGAGAAGTTTAAAGCAGGGTGGGTTATAAAAAAATATCCCAAGCTTTAAACATCCCACGGAGCACTGTTCAATCCATCATCCTGTAGCAGGTTTTCCAGGCATTGAGCCTGATGTGGGTCTGCCATTGTTACCGGTTACCTCTACAGTCCATGTGAGCTGCTACCCTAGGTGTGAGAACTGGGACATTGACAACTTCGGCATCTTTGTTTTGTGGTTTTATTGTAGATAAACGGGATGGGAGAAGGGAATAAGTGGGATACTCCTTTAGGCTTAACTAAATACAATTTGGGACTTTATCCAGAAAAATGTCTGTTAGCGCTGCCTTGACGCCAGCCGACGCTAGCCAGCGCTTACTGATGCTTGGAACACACTGTAACTTGACAGAAGTGCTGAATCCTGGACTCTAGATCCAAAAGACTCAGGACTGTGAAGCATAAAACTACTGACACTGCTGCAATGCAAAGTCTCTGACCACTCTCTACAACCTGGCATTGACTGGAGGTAGCTTGCGGTGAATTTCTGTATAGCTGCAACTCTCAACTGGTGCTCTGTACAATTTAGGGCCCAAACCGCAGGCGCCCCCTTTACTACTTCAGCTCTTCAGGGTCACTGACTATGTACCCCCTCTACTACTTCAGGGTTCTCAACCTAGGTACCCACTTTATAGCTAGCTGACCCTGGATCCCAGAACCTCCTCCAGAGTGGTCTCCTCTAACTCTTCAGGCAGACCCCCAGGGGCAATCCTCGGTACTCACGACCTATGTAGGCTTTCCTGGGACTGGACCCCTCTCTCTCTCCGCTGGTTCTCGGCACACCGGATCCCCTCAGCTCAACTCAGCACTCTCTGGATTCTCGGGTGGCACCCCGAGACATCCTCTTCCTCAGACAGCAGGAGAGACAGCCGTCCTCTCCCTCCTGGGACTCTGCTCCCGCCAAAGACACTGAATCATGCACTCCCCTCAGACTTTTACCCACTCCCATAATCCTCTGTGGCAGAATCTGCCTTCTGGGGTAGTTACAAGCCTGAATGTATCTCTGATTGGGTTTTCTTCACTGCCCAATGAGAAGCCTCTCACAGGGCCAGCGAGGAGACTCTCCTCTCAGACACAGTTGGTAGCCATGACAACCTACCTGCACAAAAGAAAACTTGGCTCTGCTGTTAGGCAGACAAAGCCCACTATATTTTAACTAGCACCTATCTGTAGGGTGCTACACCCACCCCACACCAAAATGAGTCAGGTCCCTCTGACTCTGAGGCAGCCGCCTCCTATCAAAACTCTGCCAAAAATCAGGAGTATCCCAAAAACCTGGAAAAGGGAAAAAGGGAAAAACTAATTTACAAATAAATTACTGTAAAAAAATAGATCTTTACACTCTGCTGTACATGTATATTACACCGTTTAAGGTGCATGATAACTGATGCACCTCCCACCAAAAGTAACATCACAGGGGTCCAGCGGGCACCCCCCCCCCCCCCACCAAAGTTCTTGGACACTTGAACTTTGTAGCAACATCTTCATCTGTAAAGACTGTGGATGAAGTACCCCACAGCCATTTATAATCCACAAAAAATCCTGGCCCGATGGCCCAAGGGATCTAGCACAAAAACAACTTTCCAGCAGACCCGGGCCCGATGGCCCCATAAGGTCTGACATTGCAACACTTGACTTTCAAAAGACCCTGGCCCGATGGCCCAAGGGGTCTGCTTTAAACTTGAAACACTTGTAAACTTGAATTCAGCAATACATCTTTTTAAAGTTTCCTTGGTCAGTTGTGGTAGCCAGTCGGCCACACAGTTTTTTTCCGTTTTCTCTGCTCCTGAATCTTCTCCTTTGAAATAGAATATTTGCAGCCCTCAAATGTAACAGTCAGGGTGAGGGATCCGAACAGACTTCTTGCTCATTCTTGACTCTGATGGACCTCCACTCTGTCTTTATAGATGGAGCACCCAATGTTCCACTGAGTCTTTACCCTGCTGAACTTTTCCGGTAATTTCTCCTCCAGTGAGTCCCTGTATGGCTTAGGGACAAACAAGAAATACCAGATCATTTCGTCACACAAAAAGTCTCTGAATTTCTCTACCATTAGCATCACCTCATTACTTGTGCTGGTGGGTGAAGCTTGAATTACCACAGGCTTTTCAGGCTGTCTGATGCTAATGGGGGCAGATCCTGCCATGCCTGCTGAGGTTGATATGTCCTCCGGTCACCGGTGCTGGCAGGAATCCCCTCCCAATGGAACTCTGCGACCGAGTCCCCCTTTCACACATTGCAGGCCCACTGACTACTGGCAGGGCCTCAAGGTGCATCACCAGCCGTAACATGCCCCTCAAGGCTTCACGGAGGAACTTAGACTCAGTCCCGGTCACTTCTTGAGTAAGGTCTGACTTCCACATAACGGAGAGCTTCTTTGGACGGCCCTCACTCTTCTCTGCCCTGATTAACAGATCGCCACATTGCCCACATTGAACCCACGCCTGCACCCTCAGAGTAATGGTGGCACATTGGGGACATACCACTCCAAGGAACTCTCGACCTCCGGTGCACAACGTGAGTCCGCCGTCCGGCACCATCCGGACACCGGTATCCCATACTAGGGGGGGATCGGGCTGTTGGATCTGCTCCTCGATTTGCTCTGCAGGGTTTTTGCCCATGGTGGCAGTAATAGCGGGAAAACTCTTCGCTCCTCTGGTGAATGACATGCCTCCTTCTCCTACACGTGTCTCCCGCACGGCCGCACCCGAAGGAGGGGATATTAATAGAGTCAATATATAAATAGTGCAGCACTAAATGACTGGTGAATACATGTGCATCAATAAAAATTATACCACATGAATTGGATACAATAAACCGCAGGCGCCCCCTTTACTACTTCAGCTCTTCTGGGTCCACTGACTATGTACCCCCTCTACTACTTCAAGGTCCTCAACCTAGGTACCCCCTTACAGCTAGCTGACACTGGATCCCAGAACCTCCTCCGGAGTGGTCTCCTCTAACTCTTCAGGCAGACCCCCAGGGGCAATCCTCAGTACTCACGACTAGGGATGATCGAACTTTTGAAAAGTTTGGTTCGACCAGAACACCCGAACTTCCCGAAAGTTCGGGTCCGGTTTCCAGAACCCCATTGAAATCAATGGGACCCGAACTTCGGTAATCAAAAAACACCATTTTGAAGCCCTAAAACCCAATAAATGCCCCTAAAAAGAGCCTAGGGTTCTGGGTCATGCCCCAGGGACTATTAATCACAAAAAAAAAAGTTCTTAAAAATTGTCGTTTTTGATAGAGAGCCAATTATTGAAAAAAAAGAGATTTCTTTGGATTTAGTGTCTGGGGGGTCTAAAAAGTGTACCTGTGACGTTTCAGCTCTGTAGCATGTCCAGAACCAGAAAAAAATGATAATTTTTCTTAGCGCAGGGATGGGGTTCCTCTACTTTCACACCTGGGCGTTTTTGTTTTAGGCGTTTATTGGGCATTTTTTGGGCGTCTTTGGAGGCAGGCATGACATCTGAACTTCTGTATAGGGATATATATATATATATATATATATATATATATATATATATATATACACACACACACACACACACACACACACACACACACACACACACACACACACACACACACACACACACACACACACACACACACACGTGTGAAAGTAGCAGAACCCCATCCCATATATATACCCCTATACAGAAGTTCAGATGTCATGCCTGCCTCCAAAGACGCCCAAAAATGCCTAATAAACGCCTGCAACAAAAACACCCAGGTGTGTTGTTGCAGGCGTTTATTACAGGCGTTTATTGTATATATACACGCATACAGGTGTGATAGGAGCGGAACCCCATCCCTGCAAATAATTTCATTAGCGCAGGGATGGGGTTCCGCTACTTTTACACCTATATATGTGTATATATACATATGTGTGTGTGTATATAAACCCCTACACAGAAGTTCAGATGTGATGCCTGCCTCCAAAGACATCCACAAAAAAGCCCAATAAATGCCTCAAACAAAAACGCCCAGGTGTGAAAGTAGCGGAGCCCCATCCCTGCTCTACTGCAATTCTAAGACAAACTATCTTTTTTCTCTGGCTGTCACCCTGACATGGATGAATTCGGTCACCCTGGCATACAAGGAGCGGAGCCCCATCCCTGCTCTACTGCAATTCTAAGACAAATCATCTTTTTTCTCTGGCGGTCACCCTGACATGGAAGAGTTTGGTCACCCTGGCATAGCAGTCAGTCAGTTCACCCTAAACTACACTACGGTCACCCTGACACTTAACACTTTCCCTACAGAAACTAGATTATTGAATCTAACTATAGTGGTATATAGTACCCTAACTACACTATATATCCCTTTCCTCACACTAATAATTGCTAAATTACACTTTTGCAGCAGGAGTAACAGAACTGCTTCCACTCTCTTCCACAGCCCCTGTATTACAGTGCTAGAGATTTGGCGGGGCTATGTTATATACTGGGGGGCGTATTCACTACTGATTGGCCTTTGGACCCCCTAGTCACTCCAATCACATTCCTAGCATCCTCCTGCCCCCTCAATTGGCTTTTACCGATGTTTCTGGTCCAATCACAGGCTTTTAAAGCCCAGTTCCTGTCCCATTGCATTTTGGTCGGTTCTGGTTGCCGAATTCCAAACTTTTTCTGCAAAAAGTTTGGAATTCGGCTGAATTTCGAACAGTCAATGTTTGGGTCGAACCGATGGTCGACCCGAACCGTTCGATCATCCCTACTCACGACCTGTGTAGACTTTCCTGGAACTGGACCCCTCTCGCTCTCCCCTGGTTCTCGGCACACCGGATTCCATCAGCTAAACTCAGAACTCTCTGAATTCTCAGGCGGCACCCCAAGACATCCTCTTCCTCAGACAAGCGTTCTCTCCCTCCTGGGACTCTGCTCCCGCTGAGACGCTGAGTCATGCACTCCCCTCAGACTTATACCCACTCCCTGCATCCTCTGCGGCAGAATCTGCCTTCTGGGGTAGTTACAAGCCTGAATGTATCGGATTGGGTTTCCTTCACTGCCCTCTCACAGGGCCAGTGAGGAGACTCCCCTCTTAGCAGACACACTTGGTAGCCATGACAACCTACCTGCACAAAAGAAAACATGGCTTTGCTGTTATGCAGACAAAGCCCACTATATTTTGCCTAGCACCTACCTGTAGGGTGCTACAATCTGAAAATGGAAAGAGTATGGCACAACTGCATAACCTACCATGACATGGGCGTCCACCTAACCTGAGATTGGCAGAGTCAGAGAGAGTAACATCATCAACCCACCTCTCTGACTCTGCCAATCTGAGCAGGCTTTGTATTCAATAATAGAATACATAGCTCACTGTGCTTGGCTCAGCGCGGTATACTGTATGTAGCCGAAGCTACGATTTATATACCAGTGCAGTATTCCCACACAGACAGCCAGGGCTTTAAGTGATTACATCTAATACTTACCTTGGAAATATTTGAGAGAATACACTTGCAGTACTTACCTTGGTGATTAAGTCGTAACCATTTTAACCGCTTTCGGACCGCCCGCCGCAGAAATACTGCAGCAGGCTGGCCCTCCTGCGCGAACCGCCATAGGTATATATCGGTCGCGCGCCTGCAGCTAGGGTGCGAGCGCGCGCCGGCGCACTCCCGCCTCCACTCAGTAGTGGGGACCGCCTGCCACCCGCGATCACTCCCCGCTGAGAGAGAACAACGGTCAGCTGTTGTAAACACAGCTGACCATTCTTCTCTCTGGAATGATTAGAGTGCCTGTGATCCTTCTATATAGGATCACAGGTCTCTATGATCATTTCACAAGCCCCACCCCCATACAGTTAGAATCACTCCTCCTAGGCTCACATTTAACCCCTTGATCACCCACAGTGTTAACCCTTCCCTGCCAGTGTCATTATTACCGTAACAGTGCATATTTTTAGCACTGATTACTGTAGTAATGTCACTGGTCCCCCCAAAAATGTCAAATTTCAGGGGTCCGGTCTGTCCACCACAATTTCGCAGTCCCGCTAAAAATCGCGAATCGCCGCTATTACTAGTAAAAAAAAAAAACAGTAAAAATGACATAAATCTTTCCCATAGTTAGTAGACATGATAACTTTTGCGCAAACCAATCAAAATATGCTTATTGCAATTTTTTTTTATTTTTTTTATTTTACCAAAAATATGTAGCAGAAAACAAATTGGCCTACAATGTTAAAAAAAAAAATTGATTTTGAATTTTTTTGGGGAATGTTATATAGCAGAAAGTGAAAAATATTGTTCTTTTTTTTTTTTTTCAGAATTGTCGCTCTTTATTTGTTTATAGCGCAAAAAATAAAAATCGCAGAGGTGATCAAATACCACCAAAAGAAAGCTATATTTGTGAGAAAAAAAGGACTCAATTTTGAGTACAGTGTCGCTCGACCGCGCAATTGTCCATAAAAGTAACACCATGCCGAATCACAAACAATGGCCTGGTCATTAAGGGGCAAATCCTTCCGAGCGTAGGGGCCATTCAATGGTATCAATTCCTTCAACCTCCAGGAACTGCCTGCATACTCTCGCCACATAAGACTGGGCATAGTCGTGGACCAGGAGGAACCAAGGACCCACTGCATCAGCGTAGGGTCAGACAATAGGTCCCAGGATTTCATCCTGATACCTAATGTTAGTCATGTGCCATTGTCTAGCCTGTAGAGGTCTGTGCGTTCCTTCATGGATATGCCTCCCTAGACCATCACTAACCCACCACCAAACCAGTCATGCTAAACGATGTTACAGGCAGCATAACGTTCTCCACAGCTTCTCCCAGACCCTTTTACGTCTGTCATATGTGCTCAGGGTGAACCTGCTCTCAACTGTGAAAAGCACTGGGCCCCAGTGGTTGACCTGCCAATTCTGGTGTTCAATGGCAAATACCAATCAAGCTCCACGGTGCCAGGCAGTGAGCACAGGGCCCATTAGAGGACATTGGGCCCTCGCCCTCAGGCCACCCTCATGAAGTTTTCTGATTGTTTAGTCAGAGACATTTACACCAGTGGCCTGCTGGAGGTCATTTTGTAGGGCTCTGGCAGTGCTCATCCTGTTCCTCCTTGCACAAAGGAGCAGACACCAGTCCAGCTGATGGGTTAAGGACCTTCTACGGCCCTGTCCAGCTCTCCTAGAATAACTGCCTGTCTCCTGGAATCTCCTCCATGCCCTTGAGACCGTGCTGGGAGATGCAGCAAACCTTCTGGCAATGGCACATATTGATGGGCCATCCTGGAGGAGTTGGCCTACCTGTGCAACCTTCTATAGGCTCCAGGTATCTCCTCATGCTACCAGTAGTGACAAATACTTTAGCAAAATGCAAAACTAGTGGAAAAATAATCTTGATACATATGGTTTTTGGTAAGCACAGAGGGTTCTTTTTGATTTTAGTTAACGGGGGGAAAAAAAGTGTGTAGAAATGGGCCCTGAGATTTTTAAGAACGTTTTTAAAAAGCAAAAGTGAATTTTTATACCACACCACTACCTTCTCCTGGTTGCTGTTTATAAATTTGGAAGTCCTAAAATGCATTTTTCTCTAGCGCTCATTGACAGACGTAGTCCTCGGTGATACAGCACCTTCGGGTTATGTTGCCTCCACAGGAGCAGGACTAGACAGGAAATTAAAAAGCTCTGGCCACACCCTAGGGGCAGTCCCAGAGGGTATATCCTCTCTCTCTCTGCCTCAGCAAATCAGTTATTTTCTGTCTAGTTAGGAGTAAGGACCTAGATACCTTGCTGGGATCTTAGGTCCTGGCAAGATTTTTTTCTTAAAAGATTTTTTAGACAGCTTTTTTCTCCAGTGTTCCTGTGAGATCTTCAAGCAAGAAAGCTGAACTGGGCGACGGGCTGGATGTTGAGATCCGGTGGTCACCCCAGTTCAGCCTACGAGCGCGTGCAGGCCATAGCTCCGCGCTGGGTCGGCCGCGACAAAGTCCCATTAAAGGACTGACCCCGCGAGTTAAACGTCTCGCTGAAACGCCAAAGACCATGAGTCACGGCGTCCATATCGGTCGACAGCCCTCCCGCCCCGGTGGAGAGGAGTACTGTCAGGAGTTGGTGCCCGCCTGGTTCCGGTATGGTGAGTAGTATGTTCCCCCTTTTCCCCTGACGGGTCTTGTGGTGAACGCGGGCCCCTCTCTGTATGGTAAGATAGAGTCCCTCTCTATCCTATAAATGACACAGATCCTCCTACTTTGAGTGTGATTTTATGTGCAAAAAGCCAGGAGGCTTGGTTTGGGAGCTAACAATCTAATTGTATACATGTTAAAAAGATTGTAATCAGTGGCATTCTGGGAATCTTACGGTGATAAATATAAGCTACCTACCAGTCAGAAGCCACGGATATGTAGACTGCCTTCCTAATCAGATCTCCAGCTATTAGCAGGCCTCCCGAATGGCCATGCGGTCCGCCAGGGCCGGTACCGCCAACCACGCCAAATCCCCATGCAAGAGAGTGTTGTGTGCCCTGCAGCACACCGCTATTCAGTACAGGCCGCCGTAATTTTTTTTGCTGGATCGCACGAGCCGCCATTTTGGCGTAGCCTCGTGTCTCCAGCATGGGGGCGGCCATGTTTGAGGTGATCCAAACACCTCGTGGAGCTAGGGGAGGCGCCGGAAGGCGTGCAGAGGGGCGGAGCCGCCTCCTTTCTTCCTGGGCAGCCAGCCAAAAGACTTCCTGTTTGTCAAGACAGCGCTGTAACCTGTTGCAGTTAAACTCTGAGCATCAAGTGGTGAGCCTGGGGGTCTATCTCTCTCTCTCTTGATCGATAGGGATCCCTAGCAGGTAACACTAAGGGGCTTTTTGTGGCGCTGGGGGTCTGAAAAAAAAAAAAAAAAAAAGTTTTTTATTTTTGAATTATATTATCCAGGAAGTGACTGGAATTATCATGGACCCTGCCACACATATTCCCCCACCTGTTTCCCTCGAGGGGGCCACGGGACCCGCCGGTGCACAGAGTGTAGAGTCATTTACAGCAATTTTGGAGTCTATGGTGGCTCGGGTGGAGGCAGCCTGTCAGGGACGAGGGTCAAGGAAGCGACCCCCGCCTACCCCTATACTATCTGACACCTCTGACTCAGATTCAGAGATGGTCACTGCAGTTGCAGGTCCCTCTGCAAGGGCTGTTGTCTCAGGTAAAGCCCCCTCAGACAGTGAGGAGGACGTTTCTTCTCCCGCTATAATTCAGGAAGAAGCATTGGTGGACGCACTAGTTGTGGCAGTGCAGGAAACCTTAAAACTTGAGGCTTTACCGGCAGAGGCAACTGAAACAGAGATTCCTTTTGGTACTAACAAGCCCATCAAAACGGTGAAGGTTTTTCCTGTACCCAAGTGTTTCGGTAATAAGATTAAAGGAAAATGGGAGCATTCTAAACGTACCTTTACTATTTCCAAGCGTATTGCTAGACGCTATCCGTTTGAGGAATCCATCATTAAGAAATGGACGGTACCACCAGTGGTGGATCCACCTATTTCCAGGCTGAATAAAGCCACGGTTATCCCAGTGGAGGACACTTCGTCCTTTAAGGATCCGGTGGATCGAAAGATGGAAGCAGAGTCCCGCACCATCTTCTCTCTGATAGGGTCAGCATTTAGACCAGTAATTGTTATTGGTCTAGTTTCCCAGACACTTACGGAATGGGCGAGAATGGTACGCCAAGACCTTAGGGGAAAAGATATTCCCCAGGAGACATCTGATTTGATGGAACAGATTATACAAGGGCTACAGTTTATCTGTGACGCAGCCTTGGACACTACTCCCCTATTAGGGCATGCATCTATGTCAGCGGTCATCCTCAGACGTGTGCTGTGGTTAAAATGCTGGTCAGCTGACCTAGGTTCCAAAAAGACCTTGACAAATCTCCCTTTTCAGGGGAATTGTCTATTTGGGGCCAACCTAGATGAAATCATTAAGGATGCCACTGGGGGCAAGAGCACTTTTTTGCCACAGGCTGCTAAAGCTAAGGGACCTCGCAACAAGCGAGGACCTTTCTTTACCGCCCATAAAGGGCGCCCGGCTGGTACAAGCGGGAAAGGCAAGACTCCTCCAGGAGGGTTCAAGAAGGGCTGGTCGGACAAGCAGAGGACCAACCCAGCCAAACCCGAAGCAAAGGAGTACACAGCCTGAAGGTGCGCCCCCACCCGGTTTCAGGGTGGGGGGACGTTTTCACCGGTATTCAGGACATTAGATCGAGCATCAACCACTACTACCGGTGCGATTCTTCCCTTCCAACATTTAAGTACTACAGGAAGCGGTAGTTACCGTTCCCTGAATAGATCTTTTCCTTTACCTTTTCCTAAGATTAGTCCCTATACCTCACAGGAATCGGATCTGGTTGACCAGATAGGCCAAGTAGCCTCTAGTCGGGTGACTTCGGTCCCTGAGGTTCAACCAGAAAAGATCACCCTTCCTGATAACAATCAGGTATCTGATAAATGTGTGGGAACAGAAAACGACCAGACTTTCTCGGATGGTCGGGGCCAGATACCTCTAGGGACGCCTGGTTCAGATTCTATCAGCGCCAGTGGTCCTAGAAATTCTAGGCTGGCCTCCTCAAGCCGGCCTGGCCGACTTGGACATGCTAGTCGCAGACGTTCCGTGGGAACTTCGTCTCAGGGAGTGTCTGTGGTCTCAAGGACCAATTTACCATCATGCTTTACAGTCGCTGGTTTTAATGGCCTGGCCATTGAGACCCAAGTACTGAAGGACAGAGGTTTGTCTACTTCAGTCATTCCTACCCTTATTAAAGCAAGGAAAGCGACTTCCAGCAAGGTCTATTATCACACATGGAAGACTTATATTGCGTGGTGCGAATCTTTAGGATTTCCTCCACGTACCTATTCGGTGACTCGAATATTGGCCTTTTTGCAACAAGGGGTTGAGCAGAAGCTAGCCTTGAGCACCATCAAGGGTCAAGTTTCAGCATTAGCAATCTTCTTTCAGAAGCCTTTAGCTACCAAGTCCTTGGTGCGGAATTTCATCCAGGGGGTGCGGCACCTGGCTCCACCAGTCCGCGCGCCCTTACCGCCCTGGGATCTTAATTTGGTTTTGTCGGTTCTACAGAAACCTCCCTTTGAAAACATCAGGGAGATTCCCTTGCTTACTTTATCCCAGAAGGTGGCCTTCTTGGTGGCTATCACTTCTGCACGCAGGGTGTCAGAACTGGCTGCATTATCATGCCAGTCTCCATACCTAGTGATTCATAGGGATAAGGTAGTACTTCATCCTAAGCCATCTTTTCTTCCTAAGGTGGTTTCAGATTTTCATCTGAATGAAGATATTGTACTACCTTCCTTGTGTCCTCAGCCCAAGCATCATCGGGAACATGCGTTGCATTCCTTAGATGTGGTTCGGGCAATCAGGGTATACCTGAAAGCTACGGAATCATTCCGTAAGACGGATTCACTTTTGTGATCACGGATGGCCCCAGAAAGGGTTTGCCTGCATCTGCCGCGACCATTGCCAAATGGATTAGACAAACGGTGGTACAGGCTTATTCTATTAAGGGTCAGAGTCCTCCGTTCCCTGTTAGGGCGCACTCCACTCGAGCGCTCAGTACTTCCTGGGCCTTTCGCCATCAGGCGTCAGTGGTCCAGGTATGTAAGGCGGCCACCTGGTCGTCGGTACATACCTTTACAAAGTTCTATAAAATTGATGTGACGGCATCGGCGGATGCCTCATTTGGCCGCAAGGTTTTGCAGGCCGCAATTTGAGGAGACCGGTGGTCTACCTCGAGGGTTTTTTCTGTTTGAAAAAAAAAAAAAAAAAAATTTTTCTCTTTTTTGTTGAGTCTCATCATTAAGGATGAGCATTGTAAACTTCTAGTTGGCACCGGCTGGGCCTTCTAGATTGGGATTTGATTTTCATTTTCCCACCCCTCATTTGTGATACTGCTCTGGGACGTCCCGAAGGTGCTGTATCACCGAGGACTACGTCTGTCAATGAGCGCTAGAGAAAAATGGATTTTTGTAAAATCTTACCGTAAAATCCTTTTCTCTTAGCTCATTGACAGACGTAGTGCCCGCCCCTCTGTTTTTTGAGTTGGGTTGGGTTAAAATCTCTAAAGATTGCTTTTTCACATAACTGATTTGCTGAGGCAGAGAGAGAGAGGATATACCCTCTGGGACTGCCCCTAGGGTGTGGCCAGAGCTTTTTAATTTCCTCTCTAGTCCTGCTCCTGTGGAGGCAACATAACCCGAAGGTGCTGTATCACCGAGGACTACGTCTGTCAATGAGCTAAGAGAAAAGGATTTTACGGTAAGATTTTACAAAAATCCATTTATTTTACCGTGGCACAATATACATTGAAAGTGTCAGAATCGTGGTGGAATGCACTTTAATGCCTTTTTCAGGTATTTTTTTTTATATGTACCCCAAATACTGAAAGAATACACTTTATAAAAATAGGCTTAGGTAAAGGATAACGTCATTACTGTACAGTATTAGAATTTTTCTGAGTGATATTTAGAAAGAACAATGTCTTTATAAGCACTAATTCACAGGTAAGATTTGGCATGTAAAGTATGATACAAAATACTGCTTTTTCCTGATCATTCATTACATAGCCAATACATAGTTACTTGCTTAGTTGCTTAAAAATTGTGCTGCGTGCTATACCTTCCAGTATTTAATTTGATATATTATTTTTATATATTCCAAATTTAACTGAAATTATACTGTTCAAATAAAATTATACAGTAGAGGTTTTTATGCTTTTGTATTTACGAATTCACACATTGTATTTACATAGCAGGCATACAATTCAAATATTGTCAATCACAGCCCGTAAGCCAATGAGGAGAGAGGAGGTGGGGCCAATCCATGGCTCTGTGTGAATGGACACACAGAGCAGCTATTTGGGAGCCCCCATTGCAGGCTGCTTGTCTGGGGGCACTTTGCAGGAGGGAGGGGCCAGGAGCTCCGGTGGGGAACAAGAAAAGAGGAGGATCAGGGCTGCTCTGTGCAAACCAGCTGCACAGAGCAGGTTAAGTATAACATGTTTTATTATTTAAAAAAAAAATGCCTTTATTATCACTTTAACTTAGGCTTATGTTTAATCAAATACACCCAGCATGAATGTAACCAGAAAAGAAAATGTGTGTTTACACTGGAGAGCATTACAGTTTCAGCCATTAACACTTGTGATTTTTTTTTTTTTTTCCCCCAGTTTGAAATGCTTACAGGGTCCTTACCATTCCAGGGGAAAGATCGAAAAGAAACAATGACACTAATCTTAAAGTAAGTTCAAGATCTAGGTGATCTCATTGCCTTAGAGCATGGTTACATGTTTGAATTATGTTCTTTTAAAATTGATTGGCTCCATGTAAAATCAGGCAATGGACACACACACACCTCTTTGTACTTGGGCGGGAAGGTTAGAAAACCTTTCATGTGTATGAACTTTTGTTGCAGCTTTCTAAAAGTAAGATTTTTGTACTTGGCATAAAAATGTTTTCCTTGGAGTCCATTTAAGGACGGTGGATTGCAGAATAGTCTGACATGCCACCGTATACAGGCGGTTTGGACACTGACAAAAAAAAGTTGCGGAAGGAACTCAGAGGAGTGAACAAGGGTTGTCTAGTTAAAACATTAAATCAGACAAAGACCAGAAATAAATCTGCACAGCTTTGGAGAAAGTTGTGAAGGTTATAGCAGCAAGATGAAAAACAAAAATGACAGGAAAAATAGATAAGTGAGAAGATGTAGGTGGGGAGAACAATGGTCTTTTTTTTTTTTATAAGAGTTAATCTACTCTGATGTTGTAGCACAAATTTGAGTCACTGCCAAAATGGGATGAGCAATAATGCCAGACAACTCTAACTGATATCTTAGGGTTCTACAGAAAATCAGTGGAAGCAGACTTGCGATAATGCGATCCACAGGTACTATAGAAGCAGGAGCCTACGCAAGACAGTGCTTTTTCCAGGCTGAGAGGGCAGAAAAAAGAATGCATAGTGTGTGTACCTCAAAATTCACCCAGAACATGTCAGCGCTCCGTTCCTTCAGCTGTAACTATACGTTAGTGAAAAGCCATTATGGTTTTAATCACCATGAGAATCTGAATAGACTGGTTTAAAGAGGGATTGTGCCACAGTGCTAGAATAGGAAAAAAAATCTCCAACCTCTAACACAGTACATAAAAGTTTCAATAGTGCTAAGATACAGCACTGGGTTCGATACTTCTGACTATCATTTCCACGTCCCTTGCACGAACCCACTTTACTAGAACTCTGTAAGTACTATATGAGAGACTTCTGGCTTTCCCTTGCCGCTGATGCTTATTATTGGCCACTCAGACTTCATTCCAGGTTTTACTGATAAAGCCTTTTAGCTGCAGTCAGACCAGAATCTGATTAGAGCTTCTGCCTTTCTTGATCTCTTGAGATGGGTCCATCCTTTAGTCCTGTATGGATCACTCAACGCCTTTTGTTCTGGGTAGGTGGAAGATTTTGCAACTGTTTCATTTCCTCCAGACCCTTCCAGACCATACCGGTTTCCTCAAACAACCTACTTTATTTGTAGACAGTTGTCTGGGAGATGAGCCCTTACGGAAATCTCTCTCCTCCTCATACGGTATTTTACTTGCAGTTAAATACCAGCATAATCCTCAGCACTGCCTGTTGTGCTGGCGATGCCATTCCCATGCTGGCACATTACTCATCTTCTGGGGCTGTCCAAAGCGCTGCCATTTTTGGCAACCGGTCCTGCAGATCGTTCACAAACTTTCGGACAATTCTCTTTTTGGTCACCCAGCTAGCTGCAGTACTTCTTAATTTAACTCCTATGTCCAGTAAAAGATACTGTAAGTCCTTGTTGAAGCCTCATCTGAATGCCGCCAGGGCATGCATCCCCAGCATGTGGGAACCACAATCCCCACGGTGTCAGTGGTTTGCCAGAGTGAGCAATATTCAACAGATTAAACACCTGACCTCTGCCCTCAGGCACAAGACGGAGGAACACAACACACGTTGGGTATATTGGAATTTGTTTGAATTTCTGCTAAAGATTCAAGGATAAGAGCACCACATTCCAAAGTTAAATAAACATTTTTTGAAAATGCACAAAAGGGATTTTAAGGTGCTAAGAAAAATATTTCAAAATATTTATAAAATCGTATAAATTTTATTCTATATATTCCAAGAATAAAATCAAACATTTTTTGTAAAAACCATCAACCAAAATATCATGCGGTCATAATGTATGTATGTACAGTGGTTTCTGCTCAACATGTTTCACCAGAAATATGGCTTCTTCAGGAGACTTGTGAAGCGCTGTACAGAATATCACCTGGATATGAACATGATTCCATAAACAAAGAAGATGTTAACACCTAGCAGACTGCATTTTAGGAGTATCAGTGTGTCATAAAAGAAGTATACCCTTTAATGGAGCCATCTCAAATGGACCGTTTGACGAGGCTCTTTAGGAATAATAGATTTTTTTGAAAATCCCCAGCTGCACAATCCACCAATAGCAAGCTAGTTCTAAACAACCAAAAACAGAATAGTTGACAATAGCCTGCGTCAATAAAGAAAACTCAATAAGGTGACTAAAAACATTTAATGCAGAGTTCCACCCAAATGTGGAACTTCTGCTCATCTGCTTCCAGGCCTGGCCCTACCATGGGAACCAGGCGGCACTTAGAGAGGGGCGGCCCCCAGCCGCCTCTTCTCTTCTTCGGCTATTGCTCAAGTAAAAAAAAAAAAAAAAAAAAAAAAAAGGTCAGCGGCCGGCCTGACATGCACACTGCGTATGCGCCGCCACCGCTTGGGAAAGCCGAAAGCCCGTAAACGTTCGGCTATTTCCAGAAATAGCCGAACATGTGCGGGCTTTCCCGAGCGGCGGCGGTGCATGCGAGGTGACGTGTTGGCGCCGGGCGGCGCCATTTTTAAATCCTAAGGCACATTTAGGAACAGGTAAGTGAGACTGCTCTACAGCCACACTACCTGCCATTATGCGGGGCTGCAGGCATACTACAGAAGATGCAGTGCTGCGGGCATGGTACATCATTCTCCTCTACCATGCCCGCAGCCCCTCATTCTCCTCTACCATGCCCGCAGCCCCTCATTCTCCTCTACCATGCCCGCAGCCCCTCATTCTCCTCTACCATGCCCGCAGCCCCGCATTCTCCTCTACCATGCCCGCAGCCCCGCATTCTCGTGCGCCATGCCCGCAGCCCCGCATTCTCGTGCGCCATGCCCGCAGCCCCGCATTCTCGTGCGCCATGCCCGCAGCCCTGCATTCTCGTGCGCCATGCCCGCAGCCCTGCATTCTCGTGCGCCATGCCCGCAGCCCTGCATTCTCGTGCGCCATGCCCGCAGCCCTGCATTCTCGTGCGCCATGCCCGCAGCCCTGCATTCTCGTGCGCCATGCCCGCAGCCCTGCATTCTCGTGCGCCATGCCCGCAGCCCTGCATTCTCGTGCGCCATGCCCGCAGCCCTGCATTCTCGTGCGCCATGCCCGCAGCCCTGCATTCTCGTGCGCCATGCCCGCAGCCCTGCATTCTCGTGCGCCATGCCCGCAGCCCTGCATTCTCGTGCGCCATGCCCGCAGCCCTGCATTCTCGTGCGCCATGCCCGCAGCCCTGCATTCTCGTGCGCCATGCCCGCAGCCCTGCATTCTCGTGCGCCATGCCCGCAGCCCTGCATTCTCGTGCGCCATGCCCGCAGCCCTGCATTCTCGTGCGCCATGCCCGCAGCCCTGCATTCTCGTGCGCCATGCCCGCAGCCCTGCATTCTCGTGCGCCATGCCCGCAGCCCTGCATTCTCCTGTACCCTGCCCGCGGCCCTACATTCTCCTGTACCATGCCCGCGGCCCCGCATTTTTCTGGGCCATGCCCGCAGCCCTGCATTCTCCTGTGAAGGCAAAACAGCTCGACCTCCAGGCATCCAACAAGGCAAATGTTGTGCATTTTCAAAAAAAATGACTCTTAAATTGAGAACTCTTGTATGGAAATCTGACTTTTTGATCCGTCGACCCTGCCATTGCTCCCCACCTTCCCTTTTCTTTTTTCTTCTCCCCATTTCTCCCTTTTCCTAGACACCCAGGGGGAGATTTACTAGAACTGGAGCAACAGAGTCTGGTGCAGCTGTGCATAGTAGCCAATTGGCCTCTAACTTGAGCTTTTTCAATTAAGCTTTGACAATAAAACCTAGATGCTTATTTGTTACTATGCACAGCTAAGCCAGATTTTGAATGCACCAGTTTTAGATCTCCTCCCACAGTGTGTCAACTTTTCTCTCTAAAATCCAGTAAAAATGCTACAAGATATGCTCTGACTGTTTGGTGCGACTGCCTTGAGGCTCTGCGCATGGTTGCTCTACACCATATAAGCAGTCATTCCACTGCTCTGTATATGGGGACAATGCTGTGCTGCAGCAGCTGCAATGCTTGACACAGCACTCAAGCCTGGAAATCACCATTGGCAGAACTGAATGTCCACAGAGGAATTACCATGTGCCTACTTTCAAATTGAACCATCCTGGATTGGCACACTAGAGACAGTGCCATCACTCTGAACCCGGAGAGCTCTGCAGCTAACATTGTATACAGGGCCGTCCTTAATGAGGGGCAAAATGGTCAGCTGCCCAGGGCCCTGTCACTGGTTTGTGGCCCAAAGCAGCCGCCCCATAAGCCCACGCTGCTCACAAATCGGGAGCCCCATCAGTGCTGCAAATCCACTGGTCCAGTGACAGTCCATCCACTGTGCACTCAGGGACAGCCGGCATCGGCGCGCTGTTGCAAAATTCTCAAGCAAGGAGGAGCAGGCAGGGCTGTTAGCTCCACTGAAGCTCTGACCCCGTCCCTTGCAATTCATGCTGCCTGACTGTACATCGGAGGCCTCTGGGTAGGACCGCGTAGTGGAGCTGATGTCCGAGTGCTAGTGGCAGCAGCACAGGTGTCAGCCCGGCAGCCCACGGATGGTGATCAGAGCTAAGCTGGCTAGGACCAGGTGGGTCTTTATCCTCCCCTGGCTTTCCATATTATGTAGTGAGTTTCAAAACCCTGACCTGGCTGTGGCTGTGTTTATTAGAGAGCACACAGCATGTGCTGATATCTTCCACACACAGACAGTTCTGTTTCACTGCTTAAATTGCTTATTTTATTTTTTCTGCTTTGTCCGCTATCAAACCTCCTATAGACAGCTTACTAACCCATATGTCACAAGTCAAATTGCATATTTTTCATGGTAATGTGTTCTAAAGTGAAGATGAAAACCTTACAGCCTGTAAATAAAGTAGACTAGTGTTTGCCAACATATAAGATCCAGTCTCTTGAGACATTGTACAGGGTGGTCATCCACTTGCTTGCACACACGTTCGATTTTTTTTTTTGCTGAAGTATGCAGGGAAGTGGCCTATTCACCTCATAGCTTACACAGACTACAGCATTCCTGGGTGTCATCAGAGGTCAAGTGTCGGAGCATAGAAGATGCGTGTGAATGCAGCTCTTTGAGTTGGCAGGACCAGGAACACTAGAAGCAACTTCTGTGTGCTCTCTCAGTATCTATAGCCATGGCTGTATCTAGGAATAAAGCACTCTTACTAGGCTGTGGAAGAGTGGTAAGCCAGTCTTGGGCAGTATTGCCTAGGCATGTTCTTTGAGAGTGCAACTGTCTTACTGAAGCATCTTCTTTGAGAGTGTAACAGTTCTACTAGGGCAGCTAGTTTTGGAGCCTGCCAGTCATGCCAAGGCAACTTCTTTGGGAACTAGGTGCATGTAGGAGTACAGAAGTCTTGCTAGGCTTTTTCTGTGGGAGAAGGAGTCTTTCTGGTGTAGCTTCCTTGGGAGCAGAAAAGTCTTACCAGGGCAGCTTCTTTGCAGGAGGTGGCAGTCTCTTGTAACTGGGTACTATTCCTCCCACTGACCACCAACGATGGGACACTATTCCTCCCACTGACCACCACCGACGAGGCACTATTCCTCCCACTGACCACCAATGATGGGGCACTATTCCTCCCACTGACCACCAACGACGGGGTACTATTCCTCCCACTGACCACCTACGATGGGGCACAATTCCTCCCACAGACCACCTACAATGGGGCACTATTCCTCCCACTGATTTCCAACAATGTCATTTTTTTTTTTACTCCCACTGGCCACAGTCCTGCCCCTCTAAAGTTTGAAGGGCAGTACTGGCCACAGTCCTGCCCCTCTAAAGTTTGAAGGGCAGTAAACTGGCCCTTTGTTTTGAAAGTTTAGAGACCCCCGGGATAGCGCATTGAGTTGTAGATAGTGTGCTATATCCTCCCAGTCCTAGAACCATACAAGGAAAGTTGTTGGACTGTATAGGCAGCCAAATTTATTTATCAACCCATCTCAGAAAACCATTGTCTGTATTAATCCAAAGCAACCAGTCAGATCTAATCTGCACTGAAAAATTACATTTAAAGAATGAAAGCTTAAATCTGGTTTCTGTAAGGCAGTGAGCACAGATTCTAGTTAAGACATATTGTCAAATGAATTAAAATGGGGTTTCACTTCACAGACCTGTACATTCTGTCTCTGTTCTAGAGCCAAATTGGGAATGCCCCAGTTCCTAAGCAGTGAAGCACAGGGCTTGTTACGTGCACTCTTCAAAAGAAACCCTGTTAATAGGCTTGGTGAGTTTTTTTTTTTTTTTTTAAATGTGTTGCCTTGTAGAACAGCAGGGTTTCTATCTGCTTATTTTGTTTCTGTGCCATACTTTCTCATTGATTGCCAACATATTGCATGTTTCTGTTTTCAAGGATCCGGCGTAGAAGGAGCAGAAGAGATAAAACGTCACCCATTTTTCTCTACGATAGACTGGAATGTAAGTTTCATATTCAGTAAAGGCTCCGTTTCCCTACACTGTACATTTTGTGTGTTTTTTGAAAGGGGAATGATTGGCCATGGCAGAACGTACTCGGATACATTTAATTCTTATCCGTTTCACTGATAACAAATATTCTGCCTTTGGGCTGGCTTATACATGTTTTTATTAAAATCATATATTTCATCCATTGCTTTCCCTTGTGCAAGATGGCTTGGTGTTTGCTACACTCAGAGAAGTTGTTTTCCATTAATATACAAGGAAAAGCATCTAGATGGATACAGCAATGAAGAGCTGAACTGTGTTCATAAACAAAGAGAATTAAAAAAAAAAAAAGTAATCAAAAAAACTAGTACATTTTATATTACACAGGATCATACAGTAATCAATAGATCAAGATCATATACTAGTATATAGATGTGGCTATCTAAAACCATTTGACTGTCTAAAAAATAATGATCTCATTTTATAGAATACGTGTTAATGCATGTTGTACGATTTAGAATTTGTAATTTATAGTGTACACTAGAACTGTGCCATCTAGTGGCCAAGTTATTTTAGAAAGTCAAAAATATTTTTTGAATGGTGTTGATACACAATAAAGTAAAAAAGGGGTTGGCTTGTCCTTGTTTTCTGCGGTAAGAATTTATAAAAAATTGAGAAACTATAAATGGGTCCCTCTAGCATGATTAGAATTAGGAGCAACTTTTATTTAATAAAGTCTACTACATGTTTCTGTATATGTTTATTCCAACAGAAATTGTACCGCAGAGAGATTAGTCCTCCTTTCAAACCTGCTGTCACTCAGCCAGATGATACCTATTACTTTGACACAGAGTTTACTTCGCGCACTCCAAAAGGTCAGTATCTTTTATTGGTAAAAAATTGGTGTCCTATTATGAACAATGAGCAACATCAGACTAGCAACATAAGCAAGAAAACAATTTGGATTTCATGGCACAAAAAAACTAACTTTAAAGTGATTACTGCAGTATATATTAACCTTGCTAGTATTGAAACACATTGCACACATCCAGGGTACTGAAGTCCCCCCCCCCCCACCTTCCCCACACCAAAGTTGTGTGCTAATATAAATGCTAATTGCCATGTCTTTTTTAACTGACTTATTTGAACCTCAGTGAAAGAATAGGTATTATGTTTTAGCAATATACATAATCTGGAATGTGTTATAGAACAAATTTTTTTTCTTCAAACCATAAAACAAAAACAAAAAAATCTAACTTAAAAGATGCCTATAGACATTGGTGCATAGCAGCAGCATTCAGTGAAACCAACTGGATTGAGTGAATGTTGTATTACCCCTGTGGACACCTTTATGTGTATCTATGTCTTTGTTCAATTATCGATTTAAGACATCTATTGATATATTTATTGCTATATAATATGTGAAAGAAAATTGACAGATTTGATATGAAAACAAAATTAAAACTTATTTTATGTATATTATAAATATATTTTCTTATATTATACATTTACTAAACCTGAAGCAGGCAAAATCTGGTGCAGCTGTGCATGGTATCCAATAAGCTTCTAACTTCAGCTTGTCCAATTAAGCTTTGATATTAAGAACTTGCTCACAATGACTGTGGCTTTGAAAACGTGTAACTTCATCTAAAAAGCGCACGATTTCAAAGCCACATGTCACTGCGACTTGGAAAACATCCGCGCGGTTTTATGCACAGATATCAATGCAAGTCGTACCCAAAATTGCCAAAAATAGTGCAGGAGCTACTTTTTCAAATCGATGCAGCAATGCAAAGTCGGCGTCGCTCCGATTTGAACAGTGCAATAGGGTGCGACTTGTCATGCAATTTGACCTGTCAAATCGCATGATAAGTCGCTCAGATGTGAACAAGGGCTTAAATATGAAAGCTGGTTGGCAACCATACACAGCTGCACCAGATTTTGCACTCTTCATTTTTAATAGATCAACCCCACAGTGTTCGTTTCCTTAATCCAGAAATGTTGTTCTTTATTATTGACCTTGCTCTCCTGTCAGTCATACTCACGTTTCCTGCTTGTATTAGCATGAAGACTAATCCTGTAGTAGAAGCAGTAGATTGCCCATGTTTACTTCAGAGCAATTGCAATCCCCATTAGGAACCTCCTGACATCCACTCAGAATGGAGGCATAATTTCCTTCTCAATTACCAGACTCCAGTCCTCACTGATTTCTTAAATGCTGCTGAAGGGAATTTATCCATCCAGCAGTGATATTTTGTTATAGGTGGAACTCTGTGGAGTTACTATCTTGCATGTTCTGGATACCCTATACTCCAATGCTATTCCTGTCTATCTGGGAGTTATGCATGTTCCTAAACACCTTTGTGTGTTCCAGCTGCTCCTGCTACATTTTCCATAGTACTACTTAAACATATACACATACTATGTTTTCATAGCTGAAATAAATTAAACCAAAGTAACCGGTAACAAATATAACTTGATGGCAAAGTGGCCTAATCGGGTGTCATCCAAAATGGACTATTGTAGCCTCAAGATGTCACTTCAGACAAGTTGTCTCTTGTGTTTAACAGATTCTCCTGGAATACCCCCCAGTGCAGGAGCTCATCAGCTCTTTCGTGGATTTAGCTTTGTGGCTCCTCCTTCCGGTGGAGAAGACAGACCATCCTCTACCTCTCCTTCACTATCTGTACCAAAGGTGACTCTTTTTCATACACAGTAATTCACTGTACCAGGTCTTCACTTTTATAGCACTGTTATGTGTGTTGCCTTGTACGTATATGTAATGCATTGTCCTGTTAAAATATCAGCTGTTGTTTCTGTACTTGTCTTATCTTTATTTTATTCCCTTCTCCACAAAGATGCTTAATAAGAACATTGCATTTACTGACGTGTACACGCTGCGAGAATCTATTGGTGTGGGTTCATACTCTGTGTGTAAGCGTTGTGTTCACAAGGGAACCAATATGGAATATGCTGTGAAGGTATGGAAAAATATGTAGATGGTGCTGTATTGATATGATTCTTGCACTAAAGTCCACCTTTTATTTTATTTTTGATAGATTTGGGAAGGGTCAGAGCCTGTTTGGGGTTTTTATTGCGATCTATGTCCCTATAGGAAGTGAGATCTCTAATCTCTCCTTCATATATGTTTATTCCTCTATTTATGGTCTCCTTGTTGCAGATAATTGACAAGTCCAAGAGGGATCCAGCGGAAGAAATAGAGATTCTTCGTCGATACGGTCAGCATCCAAACATTATCACGCTAAAGGATGTAAGTGCCATGCTTGACTATAATGTAATAAAGTATCGGTTTGTTTTACACCAGCTGGGACCATTGTTTATTTCATAATCTGGTACTTGTATACAATCTCTAACAGGTATATGAAGAAGGTAATTCTGTCTACCTCGTGACCGACCTTATGAGAGGTGGGGAACTGTTAGACCGGATTTTACGTCAGAAATTTTTCTCTGAGAGAGAGGCCTGTGCGGTTCTCCTTACAATGTGCAAGACTGTGGAATATCTGCACTCACAAGGCGTAAGTCCTACACACAGTCCACAAACCCATGTCTTTCTTTGAAGTTGGTAAATGTACACTAAGTCCTCTTGTTAGATCACAGTGCGATATTGTTTTCTATATTACAGGTTGTTCACAGAGATCTAAAGCCGAGTAATATTCTATATGTTGACGAGTCTGGAAATCCAGAGTCCATACGAATTTGCGATTTTGGGTTTGCAAAACAGCTGCGGGCAGAAAATGGATTACTAATGACTCCTTGTTACACAGCCAACTTTGTGGCTCCAGAGGTACATAGATAGAATTTCTGGATTGGTATTTATTTTAGGTGGTTAAAGAAAAATACTGAAAATTTTAAAATGTATCCTATGTTTGTAAACTTTTAAAGATGAAGCCAGTTCTAAAGAAGTTTGTGTTACTAAAGTAAATTTTTTTTTAAGTTAAAATACCAAACATGTTATACTCGCCTGCTCTGTGCAATGTTATTGCACAGAGCGGCCCCAATACTCCTCTTCTTGGGTCCCCCACTGGCAAGCTTGGCTCCTCCTGCTATGGAGACACACAGTGTCTGCTCGCTCCCAAGCTGTGTCACCGCCCCCACTTCCTCTTTACTACATTTTATTCACAACCAATGGCTCCTGCTGCTGCCCAAGTGCCTGTATAAAGAGGAAAAGAGGGGAGAAGACATGCAGTTGTGCACAGTGCCAGATCTCCTCTCTTCCCCTTCACACAGAGAAAGGGGGGAGGATAGAGAGCGATAAATTTTTTTTTTTTTTCTTTTCCCCCGAACGCAAATAATGTAATAAGGTAAAAATAAATTTTTAGCTTTAGTAGCACTTTAAAGAGGAACTTTGCCTGGGAATGGGACATTTTAAAGTCAGCAGCTACAAGTACTGGAGGTTGTGGGGACCTAGGCAAGGAACAAGGAAGTTGGGGTGGGTACCACTGGAAAAAAGTACTCATTCCCTAAAAAAAAAAAAAATACAAAATGTGCCATCTCTTTACAGGCTAGGGGAGAAGAAATGAAATGCAGTCATATTCCAGATAGCATGAAGGCAACTGTCTGTGCCATGCCTCTTCACTACATCATGCACACTGACCGTTTAGTGTTCCTACCACAAAATAGTGGAACATCTATTGCATTGTTGGAGCAGATTTTTTTCTAATTCAGGCCTTTTCGGTTTTCACATGCTAAGGAGGAGTAGCCATAGTCAAGTGCCACTTTTATTTCCCCTTACATGTCTTAATGTTTAGCAGGCATGGAGACTTTTCAACATTTTCTAAAATATATTTTTGGTATGGCCAGTTTAAAAGCCGAAAAATACTTTGCTAAGATATTCTTAACGGCATTTGCTGTCTTTAAAGTGTTGCTAAAACTATGCAAAAGACATACCTCCTGAGGCAGTCTGTGTGAACAAGTATGGCAGCTTGCAAACTCAACAAAATCCATGGGCAGTTTCAACTGAAAAAGAGAGAAACCCAATGTAGTTTATTCCAGACTGATGGGTTATGACATTTTCTGGGTTTTTCTTAAAAGTGAAAACTTTTAGGAGCAAAGTCTTCAGACTCTTTAAAAGTATCTCTTTACTGGACAAAGATGAAACTGAAGCTTACTTGGAGCATGGAAAGGCTGAGTGTCTAACTAGGTAGGGACTAGTTTAACACACAGAGGGAAAAGCAGGGTAACAAACCAAAGTACAAACATTTAATATTAAAATAGAAGGTAACACAATATTCTAATATCTGAAATAATGTTTTTTCCACTTTGGCGAGTAAGAAACCACCTTATCATAAAAATGATACACTTAATTTTTAGAATAAATCAGAAGCAGAGTCGAAAGATTATTTTTTTAAATTAATATACAGTTTATAAATAATACAAAGCAAGAATGATCCCCATAATGTGATACAACATGAAAACAAGTAAAATAAGGGTTTATTGACTTAACATGTGTAATAGTAGTGAATGCCTGGATGTCAATACAAAGGCCAGTACATCAGCTGGATGAAACTTAGAGACTGTAAAAGCCTCAAATCTCTTTAAGACACTGGATCTCTCTAGCCATGCTCTTCACTTCCTCTTGCACCTTCACCTTCTGTGTTGCAACATTGAATGCTCAGAATAACATCTGTATGGAAGGAGTGATTGTGAGTTAGTCTGGCATTGCCTAATGAGAACAGGAAATAAATTGTTGCTCTAACCATCAGTTTATCTAAACTGAGAAAAAAGCGCTTTTTTTTTTTCTAGCTGTTTGTTTAACTTTTGCATGGAGCTAATGTGCACGCTTTTTTTTTTTTTTTTTTTATTAGAGCACTCCTTTGTTTACAGAGTCACTGAATGCATCAAAACAAAAAAAAATTCTTTAGCTGGCTGATATAACCAAGACTGAAATTATTTGTTTTTATTTGCTTCAGTAATGAAAGGTTTAGGCCCGTTTCACACAGGCGGATCTGAACGGTCCTCCAATGCATTCCTATGGGGCATCGGATGTCAGCGGAGATATGTCCGCTGACATCCGACCCGATCCAATCCGTCAAATCTGGACCGATGGAAACCCTAGTCCGTTCCCATCCGATTTCCCCCCCATAGAGATGCATGGGGAACTGACACCTGTGTCTCCGCACACAGCGCGGAGACACAGCTGTCATCCTTCTGCTCAGCGGGGGATTGGCGGATCGAGCCCACGCTGAGAAAAGCGGAGTCCGTTTGACGGACTACAAGTGTGAAAGAGCCTTTAGGCCCCTTTCACACAGGACTGTCCGTTTTTTTTTGGCGGATCTGAAGGGTCCCCCCATGCATCTCTATGGGGCATCGGATGTCAGCGGAGACATGTCCGCTGACACCCGATCCAATCCGTCAAATCTGGGCGGATGGAAACCCTATTTTCCATCCGTCCAACTGATCGGATCAGATAGGATCGGATGAGAACGGACCGACGGTCCGTTCCCATCCGATTCCCCTATAGATATGTATGGGGCTCTGACAGCTGTGTCTCCGCACACAGTGTGGAGAACAGCTGTCATTCTCCTGCTCAGCGGGGGATCGGCGGATCGATCCCCCGCTGAGAAAAACTGAGTCCGTTTGACGGACACACTGTGTGAAAGAGCCCTTCTACACAGAATGTTACGGTGCAATAGGTATTAAATATTTGCATTCTTTGTATGACATTATGCATTAAACATTTAAACTTTTTTTTTTCTTTTTTTACATTCCTTTGCCAAAACCAAAACCGCTGTCAGATTTTTTTTTTGTTTTGTTTTCTGCGTCCCCACTGGGGAGATTCACTCTTTTTTGTGGACTTTCTTAGCTGGGCAGAAAGTGATAGGAAATTCAATATTGTAGCATCCCCAATCAAGATGAATGGAAATC
Organism: Pelophylax lessonae; assembly: GCF_965119305.1. Lineage (NCBI taxonomy): Eukaryota > Metazoa > Chordata > Amphibia > Anura > Ranidae > Pelophylax > Pelophylax lessonae. The sequence continues at coordinate 319,692,955 of NC_138769.1, forward strand.
TTTCAATAGTGACATTTAATCTGGTGACAACTGTCTAAGAGCATATTTCCTTTTTTTTTTTTTAGGAACATTTCCTTTCACTTTGTTTTGTTAACAAGACAGGAAATGAGAAAAATCTCCTCAATGGGACACTGAGAGGAAAAAAATAAACTGACAGATTCTAAAGCTATCAGATCAACATTTGGCTAGATCAGCAAATGCTGAGATGTTAGGAGGGGGCTTGGGTAATCATCAAGAAGTTCTATTGAAGTTAGCTTGGAGACCCAAAGTTATTAACTCCTGGCACAATGGAAGTTCTCAGACAGAAAAAGGGTATTGCGGCAGTTAAGATTTATACAGGATCCAGCTTCCTGCACAAGATAGTACATGCTTAATCACTGGTCAGTTAGGTCAACAAAGCTGTAGGGCTAAAAACATTTTTTAGCTAAACCTAAAGGCAGAATGTGTTCTAGCTTAATGCATTTCTATGCATTAAGGTAAAAAAAAAACTTCCACGGTTTGTCCCCCCAAACACTTATCTGACACAGCTCTCAAATCACTGTTCCCGCTGCCAACCCCGTTTTTGCATTCTTTCTGCATTTAGTAGCATGGCTAAGAGCAGCGGGAGTAAGTGGCTCCTGCTGCTCTCCGCCATGAGTCATTGGCTCACACAGCCAAGTGTAAGTGGACGCACACAGCCAACTCAGGATTAAGCCAGCATGAGTGCCCGCATAGCAAGGGGCTTGTTATGGGGGCACTTGGAGAAGGGGAGGAGCTTAGAGCACCACATGGGGACCGCAGAAGCGGAGGTTTGGGAGCCTCCTGTGCTATTGCACACAGCAGGTAAGTATAATATGTTTGTCATTTTAATTTAAAAAAATAATGGTATTAAAAAAGAAAAACCATTAACACCACACCAACACACATTGTACAGTATGATTTACATGTATACAACTTTTGCAATACAAATTTTACTTATCCTCAAACGCATTCAAAGTGTAGGAAAATTGTTAGTCTGGATGTACACATTTGGAATTCTGTGGTGCTTTAACACACAAGTGGCAAAGCACATTGCATCGTGAAAGTCTATTCATTTTGAATGAGCTGCCAACACTCCATAATGCAGGTAAAAACTTGCATTATCTTTTTTTTTTTTTTTCTTCTTCACAGTGCACCACAGCACTGCAGTGCAAGTACACTGCTCACTACTGTATTAGAGCTTGCTTACACTGGAATCATCCTTTGCCTGTGGGGGATTGCTTTTCAAGGTAAAGTTTAATAGGCAGTAAGGAGGTGTTATATTGCCTCCTTGTCACCTATTATAACCACTAAAAACCTGCACCAACAACACTGCACCTGCAAAGTATCACAGCCATGACAGGTGCACCCTCCAGAAGAGTGGGAACCAGGACCTGTTTTTTTTGCAGCTTAAGGGGGAGCAGCAAACACACAGCTCAACCACATGTTTTGTTTACCCACACAAGTGAAAGGGTGCCATTCATGGCAAAGTGACAGTGCCTGTTAAAAGCCCCCATCCCGAACGCACTGATACTTACCTCTCCAGCAGTCCCTCCCCACTAGGACTGAGTACTGTCATATGACAGTGGAGTGACGTTCCCTCTAGGCTTTGACATTATTCAACTGGTATTATTGCAGGGGCTGTGATGGAAGGAGCAATGGGGGGTTACTGAAATTATGAATGGGTCAGAGGGGCCTTTTCAGACATATTCCTTTTTCCCTGAATAGGCAAAGTGACATTATCTCTAAAATATGTGGTAATGTTTGTGCATCAATGTGCATTGTGCTAAGGCAACTCATTCCATTTGAACAGAGTACCAGCAAACCACAATGCACAAACCACAATCTTCTTTTCTCTTACGTCCTCCGACAGTCGCCGCCCACTCATACAGTCTTCACCAATGGAGTATTGACTTCCTCTCCTTAGGAGTAGCTAGGCAAAAGACTTGTTAAAACAAAAGCATTTACATAGACACACCCATGGGGGCTGTCCCACTGGTCCAATACCCCCCCTGCAATAGCCATCCCAACTCAGTTTGTCTTCTGCCTAGTTCAGGAGTAGTCAGGCTTCCCTGTGCTGGGGCCACAGTCTCAGCCTTCTTCTAATTTTTGGTTTTTATTTTCTGAAAATGTAATTTTTTCTTTGCATTACTAGCTGTTTTTTTTGTCAGCTTTTAGTTAGTCGGATCTTCGGATGAAGATGGCGTTTGCGGAGCTGGGAATCGGACTGGTCGTCCTGGTTATCCAGGACAGAGGATCAGATGGAATCCCAGCCCGCCATCGAGCATTTCGCAGGCTATGTGTTCGCCCTGGCCTCACAAACGACCCATCCCTGTCCTCAGGGATGCAGCCTTGTGAGGTGGTTACCTCACCGGACACATGCACGGTTCGTCCGTGCACTCCTGGTGTCCTGCGTTTTTGGCTGGCGGCACTCCCCTGCCATCTGAGGGTGGGCGGTTTTCCGTTTGATATGAGGCACCCCACGCCATCGGGTTTAGGTAAGTATACTCTGTCTGGGGTCGGCAGTCCTCTGTGTCTGTGGTGTCCCCTATGTCTGTGCGTTTTGGGCTCCCTGATCCCAGTCCCTGCGGGGGGATTTTCTCTCACAGCCAGCGCTGTGTGGGGTTTGGGAGATTCCTCTCCTGTGTCACTAAGGTGCTAGGAGTTAGACTCGTGTGGCGACCGCTGCGGGGTTAAAACCGCCGGTCCGCATTTTTAGGTGTGGGCAGCATGTCTGGCTTCACTGTGGGCGCTTATACAGCATTGTGTGTAGTGTATTTTGGCGCCTTGCGACGCCATCTTGTGTGTGGCAACGATCGTTCCGAGCACATGTCGGCGGCCATTTTGCCGAAGCCTCCCATGCTTTGCATAGGCATCCATGTTTCCTTAGCCTGCAGCCTCTGTTCAGTCTCTGCGGTGACATCACTTCCTTCCTTTACTCAGGAGCGACCGAAAGAGCTGGTAACACACTTGTGGGGCTCTGTCCTGCTGTCTTTTCTTTTCCTCCATTGTGCAATCTTCCTGGCTTCAGTTTGTCCCTGCGGGGGGTCTGTGTTCCACAGTCATTGTAGCGGTGTGCTGCGCACTTCGCGGCGCACTTAAAGGGCCAGTACCTTGAAAAAAAAAAAAATTTTTGCAATGGAATCCCAGGACATCAAAAATTCCCTCCAGCCTTGGTAGGGGTTTAAGTTCTTCTGAATCCTCTACTCTGACTAATTTGGCTGCTGTTGTGGCAACTTTGGTGTCCAAAATGGATGTGCTAATGTCTGAACGTGCTGCTAGAAAAAGGCCTAGGATTTCTTTTTCTTCTGATTCTGAATGTGACATGGTTGCTGTAGGTAGTGTGCCCCTTTCAGGGTCTCGCTCTTCTCAGGACCCGCTAGAGTCTGAGGGGGAGGTGGAGGTTACAGGGGTGGATGATTCCCCCCCTGGGACGCCGGAGGAACGCGCAGCTATGGACGCGCTGATTTCTGCCATTAAAGAAACACTACATTTAGAGGATGAGCCCAATCCTTCGGGCATTGTGTCATCTTTTGGTACACACAGAACCCGCAAGATGGCTCAGGTTTTTCCCTGCCCCGCTGAGTTTCATCACACTGTGAATGAACAATGGCGCAATTTGAAACACCTTCACGGTGCCTAAAAGGTTTCAACTTCTCAATCCTTTTGCGTCTACTATGGTTGCACGCTGGTGTGTGGCTCCTCAAGTGGATCAAACTGTAGCCAGATTGAACAAGGCTACTCTGGTTCCTACCGAAGATTCTCCAGTATTTAGGGATCCTACGGATAGGAGGCTGGAATCACTTGCCCGCCACACCTATGTGTTGGCGGGTTCCATGCTCAAGCCTATTTTCGCCTCTGTCATGGCAGCACAGGCTGTGGCAGACTGGACCAAGGTGCTCAGACGCACACTCGTAGCTGATTCTGCCCCCCCTCCCCCACTACCGTGGAGATGGTGAACCAGATTTATCAAGGGGTCATGTATTTGTGCGATGCGGCCTTAAATGAGGCCCCTGTCCAGTGTTGCGGTGCTTAACCGTCGGCTGATATGGTTGAAGAGCTGGTCGGCTGACCAGAAATCTAGAAAGGCGGTGGCTGACATTCCCTATGCGGGGTCTCGCCTTTTTGGCTTTTTGGAGAATCCCTGGTTAAATTGGTTAAGGGTATCACTGGGGGCAAGAGCACTCTGCTGCCCCAGAATCCTAAGGGCAAGTTTTTCCGCGGCAAGCAGAGTCCCGCCTCTAAACCTAATCAGGGGTCCTTTCGTGCCTTCAAGTCACAGTACAAGGGCAAACCCTCCAAGGGCCAGGGTGGCCAGAGAAAGCCCTGGGCCGGCAAAAAAAAATGCGGCCAAGCTGGTGCGGCGGCTCAGTCCGCCTCTGCCTGAAGGGGCGCCCTCACCCATTTCAGGGGTGGGAGGACTTTTGCGCGGTTTCCTCCAACCTTGGCTGCTCAGAGTTCAGGACAGGTGGGTTCAGGAAATCGTTCGATCAGGGTACAAGATCGAATTTCTTTCACGGCCGGCAGACAGATTCTTTCCCTCAAATCTTCATTTGACCCCAGGGCGGTTACAAGACCTGCTGTAAGCGGTGCAGGATCTCCTCGCTCAGGGGGTAATCGTCCCGGTGCCTCATCGGGACAGGTTTCGGGGGTTTTACTCTAATCTGTTCACTGTGCCCAGAAAGGAGGGCAAAGTGCGTCCGATTCTGGACTTGAAAGCTCTGAACCGCTTTGTACACGTTCGAAAGTTCCGCATGGAATCGCTCCGCTCAGTGGTGGCCTCTCTGAGGGAGAATTCCTGGCCTCTTATCGACCTGAAGGATGCGTACATTCACATCCCCATATTCGAGGGTCATCAGAGGTACCTCCGATTCGCTATCGCGGAGGAACACTATCAATTCGTGGCGTTACCTTTCGGTCTCGCTTCGGCTCCAAGGGTCTTTACCAAAGTGTTGGCGCCTGTTCTGAGACTGTTGCGGGCACAGGGCATTGCCGTCTTGGGTTATCTGGACGATCTCCTGTTAAGATCGAGTGCCAGTCTGGGCCTGCTGCACCATCTGTCCACTACGGTCCAGACGCTCCAGGAGTTCGGTTGGACGATCAACGTTCAGAAGCCAACCTTGTCTCCTTCGGTTCGTCTCCCGTATTTGGGAATGGTTCTGGACTCTGCTCAAGCAAAGGTGTTCTTGCTGGAGGACAAGCTCCGGACCCTACAGTCCGAGGTCAGGTCCCTTAGGGACAACTAATCCTCGTCACTCAGGACCTGTATGCGGTCCCTGGGGTTGATGGTATCGGCCTTCGAGGCGATACCATTTGCACAGTTTCACACGTGGTCTCTCCAAGCGGAGATCCTGGCCAGATGGGACAGACTACCTCAGTCCTTGGACGTGAGAGTGTCTTTGAGCCGCCAAACCAGAATGGTTTTCTTGTGGTGGCTTCAGTCCCCGGCTGTGTTGGAAGGGAAATCCTTCCGGCCGTTACTATGGACGGTGATTACCACGGATGCCAGCCTGTCAGGCTGGGGTGGCGTCCTGGGCAACCTATCTGCCCAGGGCACTTGGTCGGAGGAGGAATCCTCCCTTCCGATAAACATATTGGAATTGAGAGCGATCAGGCTGTGCCTGCTCCATTGGTCGGATCGTCTTCAGGGCCGTCCTGTACGGGTGCAGACGGACAATGCCACTGCGGTGGCATACATCAACCACCAAGGGGGCACCAGAAGTGCCCGGACGACCCAGGAAGTGACCAGTATTCTGTCTTGGGCCGAGACTCATGTCCCGGCGATATCGGCAGTTCACATTCCGGGTGTGGAGAATTGGCAGGCAGATTATCTGAGCTGCCAGACCCTGGACCAGGGGGAACGGTCCCTTCACCCGGAGGTATTTCAGATGCTGTGTGCGAAGTGGGGATCCCCGGATGTGGATCTGTTCACGTCTCGGCTAAACCACAAGGTGGAAAGGTTCATGGCAAGAACGCACGATCCTTTGGCAGATGCCTCGGATGCGCTGGTGGTCTGATCTATGCCTTTACTCTGATTCAGTTGTTGTCCAGGTTCCTTCGCAGGTTGGCCTCGGAACAAACACTGGTGATTGTGGTGGCGCCGGACTGGCCACGCCGGTCCTGGTATGCGGACATCGTTCACCTGGCCGTCGAGCCTCCATGGCGGCTGCCAATGCGGGAAGATCTGCTGTCTCAGGGTCCGATCTTCCATCCTATTTTACAGTCGCTGGCTTTAACGGCATGGCTGTTGAAAGCCAGATCCTGAGAGACAGGGGTCTCTCCTCAGAGGTCATTCCTACTTTAATCAAGGCTAGAAAAGCCTTGTCTGGTAAGATTTATTATCGAACCTGGAAAGCTTATTTTGCCTGGTGTGAGTCCAGGGGTTTCTCTCCTCGTTCATACTCGGCGGCGAGAGTGTTGGCTTTCCTCCAATCTGGTGTGAACCAGCGCCTTGCATTGGCTACGATTAAGGGCCAGGTTTCTGCACTGGCTGTTCTTTTTCAGCGCCCTGTGGCGTCTAATTCTTTGATTCGCACCTTCATTCAAGGTGTGAGTCACTTGGTCCCTTCAAGAAGGCAGCCTCTGCCTCCATGGGACTTGACCTTGGTTCTGTCCATATTACAACGTTCCCCGTTTGAGAACATCAGGGAAATTTCATTACCTCTATCTAAAAAGGTTGCCTTTCTGGTAGCGATCACTTCTGCTCGCAGAGTGTCGGAGTTGGCAGCGTTGTCTTGCCGCTCCCCTTACCTGGTGGTTCATAGGGATAAGGTGGTCTTGCGACCTAACCCGTCCTTTCTTCCAAAGGTGGTTTCGGATTTTCACCTCAATGAGGACATTCTTACCTTCGCTCTGTGCGAATCCTAAGCATCCTAAAGAGATTGCGTTGCATTCTTTGGATGTTGTCAGGACGATCAGGGTTTACCTGTCGTCGACTGAATCCTTTCGAAAATCGGATTCTCTTTGTCCTTCCTGAGGGACCTCGGAAGGGTATGGCTACGTCTGCGGCGACCATTTCAAAATGGATCAGACAGACAATTGTTCAGGCCTATTCGTTGAAGGAACGGGTACCACCCTTCCCTGTCATGGCGGACTCTACCAGGTCGGGGAGTACGTCCTGGGCCCTCCGGCATCAGGCTTCGGTGGCCTAGGTGTGCAAAGCTGCGACTTGGTCGTCGGTGCACACTTTTTCAAAATTCAAAAGAATTGATGTTCTGGCATCAGCTGATGCCTCCTTTGGCCGCAAAGTTCTCTGTGCGGCAGTACCGTAGGGGACCCTGGTTTTGTTGCGGGTCCCTGGCTGTTGGGGTTGTTTATCCCCTTGGTTATTTGCTTTCCTGGGTTGTTGCTCCTGTTGAGCCTTTTTGTTACCCAGAAGGTTACCTTGCTGTTCATGTAAGGTTCCTTTCTCTGATGTGGGTACTGCGTTGCCTTTTCTGACAGTTGCGTTTCCCAACCCTCATGTCTACACTGCTTTGGGACATCCCCATTGGTGAAGACTGTATGAGTGGGCGGCAACTGTCGGAGGACGTAAGAGAAAACTGAATTTTTATAAAATCTTACCGTAAAATTCCTTTCTCGGAGTCCTCCGACAGTCGCCGCCCCTCTTTTGGGGTTCTTATACACTTAACTGCTTGCTACCAAACTGAGTTGATGGCTATTGCAGGGGGGGGTATTGGACCAGTGGGACAGCCCCCCTGGGTGTGTCTATGTAAATGCTTTTGTTTTAACAAGTCTTTTGCCTAGCTACTCCTAAGGAGAGGAAGTCAATACCCCATTGGTGAAGACTGTATGAATGGGCGGCGACTGTTGGAGGACTCAGAGAAAGGAATTTTTTCTGTTTTTTTTTTCCGTTCCGTTTTTTCCAGTGCAGCTAACCGCAATACACAGGTGGTTTCCATCTATGCATTGTTGTGCACTAAAACGCTCATGCGTTGAGGTGTGCCGGCAAGGTGCATTGGGGTGCCAATAAAAATGAATGGTACCACATTTCACTACACTGTGGATTGTCCATCAATTACTGCATGTGTAAAGTCAGCCTAAAGGTTTTTTTGCTTAAAGCGGTTATAAAGTCAGAAGGTTTTTTTTTATCTGAATGCATTCTATGCATTCAGATAAAAAGCCTTCTTTGTGTAGCAGGCCCCCTCAGCCCCCCTAATACTTACCTGAGTCCCATCTCTATCCAGCGATGTCCAAGATGCCATCGGCTGTCCTGGACTCTCCCTTCTGATTGGCTCACACACAGCAGCAGTGTTATTGGCTCCCGCTGCTGTCAGTCAGTTAGCCAATCAGGAGAGAGATGGGGCAGGGCCAAACTGCAGCTTTGTGTCTTAATGGACACACGGAGCTGCAGCTCAGCTCAGTCCCCCCCAAATAGCAAGCTGCTTGCTGTGGGGGCACTCGACAGGAGGGAGGTGCCAGGAGCTAAGAGACCTGGGAAGCCGAGGATCCAGGTTACTCTGTGCAAAACCACTGCACACTTGCACAGTGCAGGTAAGTATAACATGTTCTTTAATTTTAAAAAAAATGACTTTACGATCATTTTAAGCTGCTTATTTACAGTATTTTCCTTGCTTTGATAAACTTTTGAGGAGTACAACATCAGTAGCACCACCTTTTTTATTTTTACAGGCCTGTGGAGGACTTTTACTAACTTTCAAAACTTTAAATGAAAAGCTTAAAATGGGACACACGAAAAATAGTCTGGCCACCCAAAGTGTAAAATAGTAGGCATGGCCTTGGCAGAGAAAGGGTTAATACGTTTTATGTTATTGAACTAGAACCAAGTATGCATATCCTTTGTGACTTCACTCTGATTTCTTGAATGAACTGATTCATTTTATTAAAATCTATTCCTAGGTATTGAAGAGGCAAGGATATGATGAAGGATGTGACATTTGGAGCCTGGGAATTCTCCTCTATACCATGTTGGCAGGGTAAATGCACATACATGCATCATGGCAATGTACGGCAGGTCATTCAATCTGCAAGCTGCTTTTCTGGCGAAGAAAAGTGACATCTGCTCTCCACACCCATGAGATCTTGTAAAAAGCTAGGAACATAAGTTAACTCCTGTGTGCTTGCATAATACATTAATATATTTTGTTGCTGTGTTTTCATGCCTTTCTGTGCTTTCATAGAGAAGCAATAATACACTTAGATTGAAAGTGGCAAAGATAGGACAAACTGATTTCTTTAAATCCCATGTAGTCTGATTTGTGTGGAATTATCCAATATAATGATGACATAGGTAGAAGTGATTGTAGTCTAACTTATTGCCTGCAGATATACACCATTTGCCAACGGCCCAGAAGACACACCAGACGAGATATTGGCACGGATTGGCAGTGGAAAGTTTACCTTGAAAGGGGGTAACTGGAACACTGTGTCAAATTCTGCAAAGGTACAGTGCATTTAAAGAGTTTAATCTCAATATATCCATTGGATTATGAAATTCTCTGGCCATAGAGGAGGAGATAGCCAGCTGTTTGATTTGGTGTCTTTCATATTAGAAATATAGAATGAGGGGGCTTCACCAGTGGAGTGATGTATGCAGTGAATCAGATTACCAAATTGTCATTTTATCCTATTTTGAGGATACATTGGCAGTCACATCATAGTTTCTTTGATTTGCCGCCTCCTAGGTCAACAAAATTAGAACTTATAATTTCGGAACTGGTTGAAACTTGTGGATTGTCTTTACTAAAGGCCTGAGTTATAAAGGAGAGCAGATATCAATGCCCAGTCTCCAGCAAAGACTTAATGTTCACGCCACACATTACTTGCATTTTAGGATTTATCCATATTTTCTGCATAATCCTGCAGAGAGCATGGAGAATTGGCCGGTCACATGACTTTGCAATCCTTCTCCTGACTTTTTTTTCCCATTTTCGCATTCACTAATTTTGATGGTGCTTCACCTTCTTCAGTGTCTCAAAGAAAGCAAGTTGAAAGGCACATTTGTAGCAATGCTGTACTTTTTGTTTTATTTAGCATTCTGTTGACACAGTCCCTGCTCTAAGGCCACACTCCTCTGACATGTTTTCCCCCCTCTAAGGGCGGGGACTCAAGCCAGACGAACTCCTGAGACCTGCTCACAGAGCAGTGGATTTCCCAGGAGGTTGTTTTAGGCGCTTGATGCAGGGCATTCTTTCTTTTGGCATTTTACAATCCTGTACTGTTTTGTAGCTTAAAATACTGCAATAAAGTGACCATTCTTAGCTTTCCTGTCTGTAAAATATGAAAATTCCAGGTCCCACTGTCATCAGCACAAAATGCCAATGTATTCATATACCTTCCATTCACTAACTTTAATTAAAAAAAAAAAGGGGAGAATATTTTGCACATGTCTGTTGGGTCATACTCAAAAACCTCAAAAGATCTGGATTAAAACTAGGGATCAGAATATATCTGTCATTTTTAGACATGTTAAACATGCTAACTAGTTTAGGTCAGATGTCAGCAACACAGAGCTAGGGGATAAACATAGAAACCTTGGATAGTTCCATTCTAGAGGGTTAGGGTTTAGTATGACTTTAGGCCTTGCACACAGACATTTAGGCTGCATTCACACTTGAGCGTATTTTTACCGCGATTTTCAGACGTTTTTTTCAGGCGTTTTTCATTGACATCTATCAAAAACGCTGGTAATCAGCCCAAAAAGAAGCTCATGTACTTTTTTTCAGCTACAGGCATTTTGCAAAACGCTCAGATGTGAACAGGGGCCTTTTAAATGAATGGGGTTTTACTTGTTGGGCATTTTGGAACGTTTTTTTTGAGCGTTTTTGGAGCTGAAAAACACTCAAAAACGCCCAGGTGTGAATGGAGCCTTAAGGAATTGAGAACAGGGGGTTTCAATTCTGTGATGGCTGAGTGCTTCCCAGATGGCTAAGATTTGATATAACCTGGTTGTGTACTGTGTTCTCAACGTCTCCTACATAAAACAAGGGAACATAATTGAGGCCAGTTATAAGCACAGTGAAACTATTCGCAGACACTTTTTTGCTAACTCTTTAGACCATTGATAATCCCTCACTGAGCATTATTTAAGATATGTACAGTATATATGCAGTTTCTTTCCATCATTCCATCCGTGACATTACTACAGTAATCAGTGCTAAAAATATGCACTTTTACTGTAATAATGACACTGGCAGGGAAGGGGTTAACACCGGGGGCAATCAAAGTGTTAAATGTGTACCTAGGGGAAGATATTTGGGAATCTCCAAGCACTGTAATAGTGGTATCCATGGATCTAGGATGCTTATGTTAGCACCCTTTCCTATAAGGGGTCTGATCAGGGCCATCTGTCCATTTTCCAGACTGAGTCGTTTAGACCCTCCATTCTCCTCTATGGGCAGTCAGATGTGAATGGACTTGTGTTTGTTTACACCCAGCTACCTCCGATCCAATCTTGTAAAAAACAAACAGAAGGGGATCCATTCACCTCCATCTGACATCTAGTCTATTTACATCTAATTGCCCATAGAGCGGAGCAGGCTGTGTCCATGTCCACTCTGCATAAGCACAGCGGACACAGACCTGTCATCCGGCTGCTTCACTCATCTCAACAAGGGATCAGCAGATAGATCCTCTGCTGAGAAAAACCGGATCCGATCCGTGTAAAAGGGGCCTTAAGGCTAGCAATGCAAACCTATCCTTTACTAAAGTTGTCCTTTATGATTTTGCATTTACTTTAATCAATAAAAATATGCACATATAAAGCTGCTAGGCTGTGCCAGGCAGTAAATTGTTGAGAGTGACTGGTCTAAACACTCCTTTCTTTGCAAATCTGCTACATGTATATTCAATTTTGCACATATTTGTAAACATTGTATAAGATTGTATACTATAACAATGCACTGGTCCTCCCACAGGACTTGGTTTCGCGTATGCTGCATGTAGATCCCCACCGCCGACTCACTGCCCGTCAAGTTATGCACCATGAATGGATCACAAAACGAGACTTACTACCTCAGAGCCAACTTAACCGGCAAGATGCACAGTTGGTAAAGGTGAGTATCATCTTGTTTCACTATTCCATTCCCAGCTAATAAGTAAAAGTAAGCTTATAACATGACAACAGCATAAAGGAACAGAGCAGAGGCTGTCAATCACAGTCTGTGTGCTGGAGCGCCCTCCCTTGCCACCTATTTATCTTTGTGTCAGTAAAAATACTTGTCAAAATCGACTCCTGGCAATCGCAGAACGAGGCAACAATTAGAAAACACACTTAGTTATCTTCTCTGGATTGACACCGCTAAACACTATGGACAGATATGCTTTGTTCATACTGTATTTCATGTCATGTCACTTTACCTCATTAAAGTGTATCGAACACCAAAATCTTTAGTTTTACATAGCAGTAAGGGTTTAGCATCCCTGTCAAGTTTTTATTGCCGCCTGGGTCACCACTGGGGAGATTCACCCCTGTATTTGTCCAGACCACCATTGACACCAAGACGGAAAGTAAGGAAACCTAAAACATTTTAAGTTGTCAACAAAACAGGCACAGAGGGGCAAGCTTTCATTAGGCATATTTGCTGCAGTAAGAGAGGATTTCCTGTTGTGTCCTGTGTTATCTATGGGAACAGTATGTGAAAAAGACATAATTTCCTCAGTGGAACACAGGTACAAAACTAAGAAAAAAAAAACTTTAAAGGTTTTAAATAAGTTCACCTTTCGTAACATGTTACTTGTTAAACCAATATTTTGGGTATAACCTGTTACTGTAGTACTGACCTCCACACCCCTTCTCTGATCCCCCATTGTGACAGAGAGTGGGCGATCTTCTCCCCTTGCTTGCTGTCACAAGTTTAAAAACAACCCCCCCGCCCGCCTGGCCGCGTCATTCATTCACAGAATTCTGTGAATGTGAAAAGTACTGACCGCTTTTGTGGCTGTTGGCTTGTAGTTCTCAATCAACTTCCAGGTTGCTGTTGAGCACTCTTGTAGTTCATTGATTCTTTGTCAGTGTGAAACTGTCTGCCTGTACAGGTAGACCGCTTACACTGACAGTGTGTAGGAGTCCTGCATGGCACCTGCGATCTGCTGATCACGGGTGCAATTCTTTCCAGGCTCCTATAAAAAAAAAAAAAATAGTAAATGCACATTTCTTTTTCGTTCATTGACAGACACAACTCCAGATCTTCATAACTGTTGGGTTATACTGCCCCCTACAGAATTAGGACACTAGCCAGAAAAAAATGCCATGGGCAGTCCCAGGGGGTATACGCCCTCTTTTAGCTATAGGCACTCAGTTTCTTTTCTGCCTAGTCAGGAGTTAAGGACTTGTCGCTAAAGAGTGGGGATGATCCAAGCGTCCCCATGGAGTCCCTATGAGAAGTCCCTCCTTAAGAAGTGGACTGTTGCACCCGTGGTGGACCCTCCAGTTTCCAGATTGAACAAGGCAACCACGATTCCAGTTGAAGAGTCCCTGGCCTATAAAGGGTAACTCCACTTTTGTGGGGAAAAAATTAACAAATAAAGAAAAAATATAGCGTATACAATTGTGACACAAATCCTATTGTATTTAAATGTTAAAAATTTCCTTTTCAATCTGCAGCTGTTGTAAATTTCTTAAAAAATGCAGTGCAATATGGCTACTTGAAGCTGTTCTGTACACAGAATGTGTACTGACCACACCCCAGAAACATAATTTACTTCTTGTTTGATTGGCTCACAAATTTTGCCAAAAGTCTGCCTAAGATACAAGTCAGATTTGTGGCATCTCCTGCAACAAAAATGTCATTTTTGGTGAGATACTCCCGATTAGAATACGTCTAAAGGGATGCAGGCCCAGCAGATTTCCACATTAGAGCCCTGCAGCTGACAGATAATTATAAAACCACTCCCATTTGATCCACTCAGCACAGAGGAACAAACAGTGATTTCTTCAGAAAAACAAAAGGTAGGAATCTGCAACAAAGTTTGTTGAAATCCTTGCAATGTACAGAGATCACCCAGAGGGAAACATTTTTTTCTCAAAAAAATAACTCGTTAAGTATCCAGCTGACAGGAAGGTGGAGGCTGTGGCCCACAATATGTACTCTCTGGCTGGTTCGGCATTGAGGCCGGTATTCACCATTGTCCTGGTGTCACAAACTGACTGAGTGGGCTAAACGTTTATGCCATGACCTGGAGGGAGAACAGGTCCCCCCTGCCTTTGCTGAACTTGGGGACCAGCTGGTCAAGGGGTTGCAGTTTAAAGGTGATGCATCTTTGGATGTGGCTCCCCTAGTGGCCTTGGCTCTCTATTTTGGCAGTGGTCCTTCGGTTTGTCTTTTGGCTCAAATGCTGGTCTGTGGACAAGACTTCTAAAAAAGCTCTTGACTGATCTTCCCTTTCAAGGAGATCGCCTGTTTGGAGCTACCCTGGATGACATCATAAAAGGTCTTACAGGTGGGGAAGAGTACCTTTCTTCCGCAGGATTCTAAGGGCAAGGAACCTTGTCATAGATGTGGGCCTTCCTTTTTGGCTCATGCGTTTTTTCATCCCTCGGGGTCGACTGACAAGGGCTCGAAGCCTTTCAGGGCCGCCTCTGGAGGATCCAAACGAACCTGGTCTGGTAAGCCCAGAGCGGGCTTCTCCAGACCCGTGAACTAGGCTCCTTCAACATGAAGGTGCACCCTCATCCATGTCAGAGGTAGGGGGACGTCCAGAACCATGGACTTTGCTGGTGCAAGACAAGTGGGTCCACAAAGTAATTCGGTCCGGCTACAAGATCGAGTTTCGCTCTTGTCCCCTGGCAAGGTTCTTTCCTTCCAACTTGCGCCTGTCCCCGGACCGCTTACAGGGTCTGTTTGGGGCGGTACAAGACCTGTTACATCAAGGGGTGATTGTCCCGGTCCTGACTTTGGAACGTTTTCAGGGCTTTAACTCAAACCAGTTTACAGTTCCCAGGAAGGAAGGCAAAGTGCATACGGTGGCGGCATCCCTGCGTCGTGGGGGATTTCCTCGCCTCTAACGACATCAAGGATGCTTACCTTCACATTCCAATATGTGCCAGTCACCAGCACTTCCTCCACTTTGCCGTGGGAGAGGAGCATTATCCGTTTGTGGCGTTACCCTTTGGTCTTGCCTCTGCTCCTCGGGTCTTCACAAAAGTGTTAGTCCCGGTGCTAGCTTTGCTACGCCAGCGGGGGATCGTGGTACTGGGCTACTTGGACGCTCTCCTTCTGCGAGTGCATTCTCCTCCTGCTCTGGTGGAAAACCTGGAGCTCACAATACAAACTCTGCGGAAGTTCGGCTGTCCTGTGTTATCTATAGGGACAGTATATCAAAAAGACAAAATCTCCTCAGTGGAACACAGGTACAAAACTAAGCAAAAACTTTAAAGGTTTTAAATAAGTTCACATTTCGTAACATGTTACTTGTTAAACCAATATTTTGGGTATAACATGTTACTGTAGTACTGACCTCCACACCCCTCCCTTGATCCCCCATTGTGACAACGAGTGGGGGATCTTCTCCCCTTGCTCGCTATCAACAAGTTTAAAAACAGCCCCCCCCCCCCTCCCCGCCTGCCTGGCCGCATCATTCATTCTGCCCTAGTTCCGTCCACAAAGCTGGACTATCTGGGCCTGATGAAGATCTGAAGCTGTGTCCGTCAATGAACATCAGAGAAATTGATTTTACGGTAAGTAAAAAAAAAAAAAAAACTATTTATTTTAACCTGCAAAAAAATGTGCATATATTAATATTTTTAAAGTGAACTTATTCTTTAACCCTTCCAAAATGATAAAAATAAAGTGGAAAGTAAACCATTGCTTAATTGTATTATTTTATTTGTAACATAGTTCCTTGTTAATAGTAAGTGTGTACTGAGCTTAATTACTGACAGATGCCCAGTGTTTCTTATTTGCACTAGAGCCATATCATTTTGATTGAACTGTAACCAATTTGTATGTATTTATTTCTGATTTGTTTTACTCATTTACTGTTGTCTCTTACCATATCTCCATGTTTCTCACTACATTTTTCAATGAATGTATATGGTTTTACATTGCAGGGAGCTATGGCTGCCACATACTCTGCCTTAAACAGCTCTAAGCCAACTCCACAGCTGCAACCAATCAAATCATCCATCCTCGCACAGCGACGTGTCAAGAAACTTCCGTCCACCACTCTCTAGCAGGGTGTTCCACTTGCCACAATCGTTCTCCTGTACTTGGTGACTTGTGATGATGGCTGTTAGCCACTACCAGCTTTCAAAAACTGTGTAACACCATATTTACCCTGACCATATAAAGCTGTGTTACTCCTGCCCATGTGGACTCAGCATGGCATGTTTGATATGCCATTATTTCTAGTACAGTTGCAGGAGACTGCAAGGGGCTAATGCTCTAAAGAAAAGTGTACAATTATTGAAACAAAGCATAGATATATTTTATCTAAAGTGGTTGTTGTGCTTCTATAAATCAATTCACATCTGCCCTCATCTCCTTGCAGCACTATCTCAGGGCTGTCTGAAGACCTGCTGTCTGTGACAGTAAAGGGACACTGTTTCATCTGTGACATATTAGAGTTCTGAGTTTTCAATAGGTTTTTTTGCTTTGTGCTGTTACAAAGCAACTCCACAAACATTCCAATACATAGTATTTGTGTTTACGCACACAATGCAGACTTGGTGTATTCACACACCTAAGGGCTCACTGTGCTTGAACCGCATGTTGCTTTATTCAAGGAACTGTTTTGGCAGGCAGCCAACACTTGGCTACAATTTAAGCACAAAGAATATGTGAAATAGACCTTGAGATTAAAAATACTGATCTTTTAATCAAAAAAAAAAAAAAAAGCTGGAATACAAAGAAAAATGTTCTTTCAGGTAAAGAAATATCAAACCATAATGTAAACTACCAGCAACAATTTTAACACTGGAGATTCACTGTGTTAAGACCCCTTTTGCTAATGGAACTTACGCACTGTATGATGATTTATTTTCATAAAAAGAAACCGCATTATATAACCAGCTCATGTCCTTACATCTTGTTGGTGGAAATAACATACAGCTGACACTTCAAAAGTATGTCATTGTAACAGATTTGAATATCTTTTCCTTGTGCGATGAATGTGCATTTTAGGGTGGATTTAATAAATCTCTACGCCAGCCCTATAAATGAGAATTACAAATGAAGATGCATCCTCAAAAAAAAAAAAAAAAGTGGAGTATAATAACACTTGCCATTGTGTGTGTGCATTCTGACGGATAGTGGTAGTTTGGGCTATTTTACTCTTCTTTTTTTTTTTTTTTTTTTTTTTTTAATCATGCAACATAGGCAATATTGATTTTTAATCCTATATAGACTCTGCAACATGTGCTCTCAAAATCTTTTATAATGCAAACAATTTTAGCTTTTTTTTTTTTTACATAGGAAGTGTAGTCATACTTCACTCGGATCCTGTGTCGCACAAATAAAGCTTTATTTTTTTTTGTAGGATTTGGGAAATGCTTCTAAACAGATATCCTTTGCAGATATTTATGGGTGCTGGTAGAAAATGCTAACCGAATGTAACTTTCATGTTTACCTCATGTAGTGAAAAATACACCCCCGCCCCTGTAAAATGTAGTGCTTCAGGTCACTAAACCTGGTGATCTGAGAACCCCTGTTTATGATGCAGGATATACCCAATATTCCTGAAGATCAAAGGTCTATTGGCCAAAGAAGTGATGTACAAATTTTGTTATGGAATCTGTAGAGTGCTAACAGATAAAGCAGATGGCATTTGTAAAATTTACCTTTTTTCTGGTGTTCTGAAAATCTTACAGTAATCATCTTCAAACTTTTCATGACGGGATGCTTTCTAGTACTTTATAAACAAAAAAAAAAACTCTCCTGCTGTATTAGTGCATATTCTCTTGTTGCTATTTCTGTTGTCTAATAAACCTCTCAACTGGTTTAACTGGTAAATTCTAAAGCCAGTATTTTTACAATATTGTCTTCAAAATGTATTGTCAAAATCAAAAAACTATTTGGAAGATCAACTCCTGGTTCAAACAATCCTGCTGATCATGAGCAGTTAACTTGAAGTCCAAAAGCTTTACCTTGATATGTTGGTATTTGCTTAAAGTGATAAAGGATTTTCTCTGTCGCTCATTGACAGACGCAGTCCTCTTGATTAATATCAAATCGGGTTATACTGCCCTCTACAGGAGTAGGACACTAGGAGGAAAACTAGAAGGAAAACGTTCTGGCCACACCTTAGGGGCAGTCCCAGAGGGTATATCCTCTCTCTCCCTGCTACAGGATGTTAGTTTTTTTCTGTCTAGTTAGGAGTAAGGACCTAAGTTCCTTGCTGGGATCTTTGGTCCTGGCAAGATTTCTTTAGAAAAACTTTTTTTAGGCAGCTGTTTTCTCCAGTTGTTTCTGTGAGATCTTCAAGCAAGTATGCTGAAACTGGGCGACGGGCTGGATGTTAAGATCCAGTGGTCACCCCAGTCAGCCTACAAGCGCGTGCAGGCCCTAGCTCCGCGCTGGGTCGGCCGCGACATAGTCCCACTGGACGCCATCCTTCCTTCCTAAAGTCGTTTCAGAGTTTCATCTGAATGAGGACATTGTATTGCCTTCCCTGTGTCCTAAGCCCAGTCATCCTTGGGAATTTGCGTTACATTCCTTGGATGTGGTTCGGGCAATCAGGGTATACTTGAAAACTACGGACTCGTTTCGTAAGACGGATTCACTTTTTGTGATCACGGATGACCCCAAAAAGGGGTTGCCTGCATCTGCTGCGACTATCTCCAAATGGATCAGGCAGACGGTGGTACAGGCTTATTCTATTAAGGGTCGAATCCTCCGTTCCCTGTTAAGGCGCACTCCACTCGGGCGCTTAGTGCTTCCTGGGCCTTCTGCCATCAGGCGTCAGTGGTCCAGGTTTGCAAGGCGGCTACCTGGTCGTCGGTTCATACCTTTACAAAATTTTATAACGTTGATGTGATGGCATCGGCGGATGCCTCTTTTGGCCGCAAGGTTCTGCAGGCTGTAATTTGAGGAGACCATTGGTCTACCTCAAGGGTTTTTTTCTGTTGAATTTTTAGTTGAGTCTCATCCTTTGGTTTGATGAGCCTTTAAGACTTCTAGTCTGCACCGGTTGGGCCTTCTAGATTGGATTTTGATTTCTGTTATCCCACCCCTCATTTGTGGCACTGCTTTGGGACGTCCCGATTTGATATTAATCAAGAGGACTGCGTCTGTCAATGAGCGACAGAGAAAAATGGATTTTTGTAAAATCTTACCGTAAAATCCTTTTCTCTTAAGCTCATTGACAGACACAGTACCCGCCCCTCTACTTTTGAGTTGGGTTGGGTTAAATTCTCTGACACTGCTTTGTGACATAACTAACATCCTGTAGCAGGGAGAGAGAGGATATACCCTCTGGGACTGCCCCTAAGGTGTGGCCAGAACGTTTTCCTTCTGCCTAGTGTCCTACTCCTGTAGAGGGCAGTATAACCCGATTTGATATTAATCAAGAGGACTGCGTCTGTCAATGAACTTAAGAGAAAAGGATTTTACGGTAAGATTTTACAAAAATCCATTTTTTTTTTTTTTTTAACATGTCTATGCTTACCTGCTCTATACAAACTAATTACACAGAATGGCCCTGAACCTCTTTATTTAGGTTCCCTTGATGGCGTTTCTGGCTCCTCCTCTCTGGTTAGTGCCCCCAATAGGAAGCCTCTTCCCATGGGGGCACTCATGCAGGCTTAATCCAGATCCCCGCTGCTGCGTTTGACACACAGCGGGACTCGGCCCCGCCCCTGCTCCCTCATCACTGACTTTGATTGACAGCAATAAGAGCCAATGGCTCCTGCTCCCTCAGCAAAGCCTGAGACCAAGGAGTGAGGGGAGAGAAGAGCTACAGACTTGCAGAGTGCTGGATCGAATGAGAGCTTAGGTAAGTATAAGGGGGGTAACGGGTATATACAATACCCCTCAAAGGGATACAATTCTGATGCCTAAACATTTTTACCTTAATGCAAGGAATGCATTAAAGGGTAACTCCACTTTGGTGGGGAAAAAAATAGCAAATAAAGAAAAAATATAGCGTATACAATTGCGACACAAGTTGTAGTATAATTGTATGTTAATAATTACCTTTCCTTTTCAATCGGCAGCTGCTGTAATTTTCTGAAAATGCAATGCATTATGGCTACCTGGAGGAGTTCTCTGAACACACCCCAGAAACATTTCCTGCTTGTGCGATTGGCTCACAAATTTTCCCAGAAGTCTGCCTAATATATAATAAGTCAGATCTGAAGCATCCCCTGGAATAAAAATTTAATTTTTGGGGACTGGCACTAGGAATATGTATAAAGGGGTGCAGGCCCAGCAGATTTCCTCATTAGTGCTCTGCAACTGCACAGCTAATTGATAACTACGAAACCACTCCCATTAGACTCACTCCACACAGAGGAACAAACAGTGATTTCTTCAGAATAACAAAAGGTAGGAATCTGCAACAAAGTTAGTCTTGTAATGTACATAGATCACCCAGAGGGGAATGTTTTTTTTTTTTTTTTCTCTCAACAAAAGTGGAGTTATGCTTTAAGGTAAAACATGTTTAGGGTTTAGAGCCACTTTAATATTTGCAGGTCTTCCTTTTCTGTCAAAACAGACCAAAAGTCTCCCATTAAGTATGCCCTTTTTCCTAACCACCGCCCCTTCCTAGTCATCACTAACCTGTTACAAAATTGTTTCTTTATTCTCCCAACCTCCAAGCCCAGCAGGAGATTTAATTTTTTAGCTTCAGGTGGGGGGTCCCTTGAGCACTGTCACCATAGACCGTGTGTTCAGGTAGAACCACTGATTGGCTGTTTGTGATCCTGGAGCAGGTGTTGGGTAAGTATAGGGGACCCTTTTTTTTCAGAGGGACTGAACTTTGAAAGCTGTGGCCAAAAAATGACAGGCAATGGAAAATAACTAGTTATTAGTATTGCCTACTGCCCTTTAAATGTCCCTTTTACCATTACTAACTTACAATGCCTTGTTCTGTACTCTGCCTCTGTAAAGAAGCGGCCATCTTGGTAGTCAGGACTTATGCTTGCACATGTCAGAGCCTCCAGCAAGGAAAACAGTAAACCTGGCCATATAGTTAGATCATAATTTGCAGGTTTAGCGGAGAGACCCGCTGTCAGAATACAATGTCTTATCGAGAGGGATTCCTTCATCCACCTCGCTTAAGGGGATGGAGAAATCTGTTCATTTTTTTTTTTTCTGTTCAGCCCACTGACCAACTTTAGCAGCACAGTAGTAATATCAACAAATCTCACTTCAAATCTCCTGAGACTATAAATCAGATGGAAGCAGGACTGTAATCTCACACTGCAGATATACAGCTATAAGGTTGCAGGCACAGAAGTGCCTAGCCACCCTCGCATACCAGGAAGTGCACTGCTGTTTTCAGGGGGAATTCAAGACAAATGGTACATTTTCTAAATTATTTGTATGGCATTAGCAAATCTTTGCTTTTTGAGTTCAGTTCTGCTTTATAGCTGATGTCCAGGTTTACTTTCACTTTAAATAGCTGGGCCCAAACAAACTATTTCCTTCACTAACTTGCGCCTGCAGCCACATACTGTATGCAGCACTGTTTTCAAAGTGTGAGACGAGACCTTCCTGTCTTATACTCCAAACAAAATAGCTTCAGGCTGGGGGGTACTTGACCATTTATAGGCAGCTTTGTATTCTGTCAGAAAATACAAAGCTTTTCTTGACTGGCTGAGTCAGAGATTGTGATGTCATCAGCCTGCTTCTCCAGCTCAGCCAGTCGGAGGAAGCTTTGTATTCATGCATAAAATCTAAAGCTGCCTGTAAATAGATGAGTGCTGCTCAGCCCGACGCTTATTTTGTTCCGTATATGAGAAAGTGAAAGTAAACCTGGGCATGACCCTTAATTTCAGCTGTAAGGATGTCAAATACTTTATCTCTTCACTGTAAATTATCAGTGCATTTTGGAGGACATAACATTTCTCCAGAGTAACACTGGAAATCAAAGTGTCCTGACCCAGGGTTACACTCTGTGGCTGCTTGTTGTTTTGCTTGTTTACTGTGTCAAAGTTGTATTATGAATAAAGCTTAATGTTACATGCACTTGGGCCATGCGACGCCAAGGTTGAATGACCGAAGCACAGAACTCTCATATGTACATAAGACCTTAAAAAAAAAAAAAAATCATCATTTAATAAAATATTTTTAACTTTTGTGTAGTGAACACTTTTCTTGCCACTTGTATTTTAAAAAATTATCACATTGTAAGAGGTAATGGTGGCAAAGAATGTAATAAAAGTTTTCCTGTAATTTTGAGGCATGGTAATAAAGCCTGCTCTGTTATGCCTCTTTACTAAAAGCCACAATATAGTTGGTGCTACAGCGGGCTAGAACAATACTGTTACGTAAAGGACATCTCCATTCAAAATTGGTTATATTTTTAGTTATGTATAGAGTATGAAAGGGTAAGCCCCCATTGTGTCCTTACTGCTGTCCAGAACCCCGCTGGAGTGATTGCACCTACTTTCCTACCCTGTTTATGGGACATATTAAGTTGAGTCCGACAGCAAATAAATACTTATCCTAATTGTGCCGTACAGGAGAAAATTAACTTTTCTCTATCGTTCATTGACGGATGCAGTCTCTGTTCTTCATAACAGTAGGGTTATACTGTCCCCTACAGGAGTAGGACACTGGGCAGAAAAAAAAGTTCCGGCTATGCCTATGGGCAGGTCCAGGGGGTATACCCTCTCTCCCTGCTATAGGATGTCAGTTTTAATCTGACTAGTTAGGAGTGGGGACCTAGTTCCTTTGCTGGGATCTCTGGTCCTGGCAAAAGTTTTTTTTTCTCAGATATTTTTTTTTTTTTCCACCAGTTTTTTTTTCCTGTGAGATCTACAAGCAACCAAGACGCATCTGTGGAGACGGGCTGGAGATATAGATCCAGTGGTCACCCCAGCCGGCCAGCGAGCGCTCGCAGACCCCAGCTCCGTGCTAGGTTGGCCGCGACATAGTCCCACCAGACGGGGACTGGCCCTGCGAGTTAAATGTCTCGCCAGGTCGCATATGAACCAAGTCTAGGCCCGACTCACAGCGTTCCTATTAGCTGAAAGCCCCCCAATTCAGCGGAGAGGGGTACTGTCAGGAGATGGCGCCCGCCTGTTCCAGGTATGGTAAGTAAAATATTCTCCCCTCTCCTCCTGGCGGGTTTTGGGGTGGACGTGGGCCCCTCCTTGGGATGGTCGGACCCCCATTCCCCTCTGTCCTGTCATGCACCCCCCTTACCTGTCCCACCTCTCCCCCCGTCACTACTGGGGCTATGGGACACTTGAAGCTACTCCCTGGGGGCTGGGATCGGGCGTAAGGCTGACGGGGGCGCCGCTGGCACCCGGACAATCGATCGTGCAGGGGGGATTCACCTGTCACTTCCAGGGCCCCCTTCCTGTCAATCCCTTCCAGGAGGCTGGGAGGTCCCCCTTAAGGGCCCCCAGAAGCTCCGCAGGCTGCATGGGGCCACCATTTTCTTGTAGCCCATGTGCTGAGAAAAATCGGTGGCCATGTTGGTACACCCAGCGGCTATTTTGCGGTGGATTCCCATTTAAAATCACTGCCGGCCATGTTCTTGGAGTCCTGGTGCTGACATTCTCTCAGATTTTTCTCTGCTGATCGAGATCAGTGCAGACACATGCGGTACAGATGTTCTGGGCCTTCATGGTGCATCTGGTACGGGTGATGAGTCTGGGGGGGTCTCTCTCTGCCGGGGGTCTTCAGTGCGTTCTGCCTGACCCTAAATGTTGCTAACTTTTTGCTGACTGGTTCCCCTGGTACAACATGGACCCTGCGTAACTTTCCTCCCCACCTGGACCCCTCAAGGAGCCTGCAGGGCTCTCCGGATCCCAGCTATAAAATCACTGTCGGCAGTCCTGGAATCCTTTGTGTCCCAGGTGGAGAAGGCCTGTAAGGGGCGAGGTGCCAAAAAAAAACTCTCCTACCTACCCCTGCCTCATCTGATGGATTAGATTCTGAATCTGATTCAACCACCGCAGACGTGGGTCTCCCTGCCTGCCGAGTCTACTACCTCGTGCCCTGTCTCCTCTGATGGTGAAGTTAACACCTCTCCCTCCACCACCGCACAAGAAAAGGTGCTGGTGGATGCACTGGTTGTTCCCCGTGCGTGAGACTCTAAAAATGGAGGACGCAGCTGCGACTGAGGCGCAGGTTACGTTTGGCACTCACAAGCCATCCAGAGCGGCAAAGGTTTTCCTAAGCGGATTGCAAGATGCTACCCCTTTTAGGAGTCCTTTATTAAAAAGTGGACTGTGCCACCTACGGTGGACCCTCCAGTCTCTAGACTGAATAAAGCTACCATGATCCCAGTGGAGGATTCCCCGTCCTTTAAGGATTTGGCAGATAGAAAGGTGGAGTCTGTGGCCCGCAATATGTACTCCCTGGCGGGGTCTGCACTAAGACTGGTGTTTATGGTTGCCCTTGTGTCACAAACCTTGACTGAATGGGCAAAGTTACTATGCCGTGACCTGGAGGGAATACAACTCCCCCCTGCCTTTGCAGAGCTGATGGACCAGTTGGTGCAGGGGCTGCATTTTGTTTGCGATGCCTCGCTTGATGCGGCTCCAATATTGGCCCGACTGTTGGTTTCGGCGGTGGTCCTCCGCAGAGGCGTACCTAGGGTCGCCAGCGCCCTTGGCAAGAAGCTGTATCGGCGCCCCCCCATCATTAAAAAGTTAGATATATATGAGTGCAGTATAGAGGAGGCCACATCCTCTGTGTGTGTGTGTGTGTATGTATGTGTAATATATATATATATATACACAAAAAACAAATATGAGTGCAGTATAGAGGAGGCCACTTCCTGTACATATACAGTGCCTTGCGAAAGTATTCGGCCCCCTTGAACTTTTCAACCTTTTGCCAGATTTCAGGCTTCAAACATATAAAACTGTAATTTTTGGTGAAGAATCAACAACAAGTGGGACACAATCATGAAGTGGAACGAAATTTATTGGATATTTCAAACTTTGTTAACAAATAAAAAACTGAAAAATTGGGCGTGCAAAATTATTCAGCCCCCTTTACTTTCAGTGCAGCAAACTCTATCCAGAAGTTCAGTGAGGATCTCTGAATGATCCAATGTTGACCTAAATGACTAATGATGATAAATAAAATCCACCTGTGTGTAATCAAGTCTCCGTATAAATGCATCTGCACTGTGTGATAGTCTCAGAGGTCTGTTTAAAGCGCAAAGAGCCTCATGAAGAACAAGGAACACACCAGGCAGGTCCGAGATACTGTTGTGGAGAAGTTTAAAGCCAGATTTGGATACAAAAAAATTTCCCAAGCTTTAAACATCCCAAGGAGCACTGTGCAAGTGATAATATTGAAATGGAAGGAGTATCCGACCACTGCAAATCTACGAAGACCTGGCCGTCCCTCTAAACTTTCAGCTCATACGAGGAGAAGACTGATCAGAGATGCAGCCAAGAGGCCCATGATCACTCTGGATGAACTGCAGAGATCTACAGCTAAAGGTGGAAGACTCTGTCCATAGGACAACAATCAGTCGTATACTGCACAAATCTGGCCTTTATGGAAGAGTGGCAAGAAGAAAGCCATTTCTTAAAGATATCCATAAAAATTGTTGTTTAAAGTTTGCCACAAGCCACCTGGGAGACACACCAAACATGTGGAAGAAGGTGCTCTGGTCCGATGAAACCAAAATCGAACTTTTTGGCAACAATGTGTAGCAAAGCGTCCCAGAGAGAGACAGGAAAAGTCCTGTTCTGGGTTTATACATCACCCAGGCATCTCTCGTATACCTTTTTAGGGATTTCTGATCCATGATCCAGTTCGGATCTTGGTCCTCTTCACCAGGCTAATTTAAACTCACCTGAGACAGCAGCTCTCTCTCAGCCTGGGAAATCAGACAACGTTTGTCTAGGAGAGCAGAAGTTTGGTAACACTGTCAGATTGTGTATGTGGAAGCTGACAAGCGATAGGCTTGCTCAGCTTGTTAGTGAGGTCCTGCATTGTGTATAGTAATTCCCCATACACACGTGCAGATTATCTGCAGACTTTTGTCTGCAGACTTACCTTTTCTATGTAGTGCAAGGGCCTGCCGGATTGCATACAAATTGAAAGTGTTTAGGTTTGACCTCATATTATATGGTTTTGGTAAGTCTGCAGACAATCTGCACGTGTGTATGGGGCATTAGTGCCGGGACACGGCTAGGCTTTTGTTTTGCTATTATTTCTTCTGATTGTTTTTCCTTAAAGAACTGCACAGCACCTGTATATAGACTTGTGTATAGCACCAATAAACACCGCACTGTTTGTCCCTACCTCATTGGACTTGGTATCTGTGCCTGAAGGACTGCTTATCCCAGGGAGCTTTGCACCTGCTACCTGTTCCCCAGCTTACAAATGCAAAACGTTATGTTTGGTGTAAAAGCAACACAGCTCATCACCCTGAACACACCATCCCCACTGTCAATCATGGTGGTGGCAGCATCATGGTTTGGGCCTGCTTTTCTTCAGCAGGGACAGGGAAGATGGTTAAAATTGATGGGAAGGTGGTTGGAGCCAAATACAGGACCATTCTGGAAGAAAACCTGATGGAGTCTGCAAAAGACCTGAGACTGGGATGGAGATTTGTCTTTCAACAAGACAATGATCCAAAACATAAAGCAAAATCTACAATGGAATGGTTCACAAATAAACATATCCAGGTGTTAGAATGGCCAAGTCAAAGTCCAGACCTGAATCCGATCGAGAATCTGTGGAAAGAACTGAAAACTGCTGTTCACAAACGCTCTCCATCCAACCTCACTGAGCTTGAGCTGTTTTGCAAGGAGGAATGGGCAAAAATGTCAGTCTCTCGATGTGCAAAACTGATAGAGACATACCCCCAAGCGACTTACAGCTGTAATCGCAGCAAAAGGTGGCGCTACAAAGTATTAACCTTCAGGGGGCTGAATAATTTTGCACGCCCAATTTTTCAGTTTTTTATTTGTTAAAGTTTGAAATATCCAATAAATTTCATTCCACTTCATGATTGTGTCCCACTTGTTGATTCTTCACAAAAAAATGACAGTTTTATATCTTTATGTTTTGAAGCCTGAAATGTGGCAAAGGGTCGAAAAATTCAAGGGGGCCGAATACTTTCGCAAGGCACTGTGTGTGTGTGTGTGTGTGTGTGTGTGTATATATATATATATATATATATATATATATATATATATACACACAGGATATAGCATCCTCTATACTGCACTATATATATATATATATATATATATATATATATATATATATATATATATATACAGTGCCTTGTCACCTTCTTCCACATGTTTGGTGTGTCTCCCAGGTGGCTTGTGGCAAACTTTAAACAACACTTTTTATGGATATCTTTAAGAAATGGCTTTCTTCTTGCCACTCTTCCATAAAGGCCAGATTTGTGCAGTATACGACTGATTGTTGTCCTATGGACAGAGTCTTCCACCTCAGCTGTAGATCTCTGCAGTTCATCCAGAGTGATCATGGGCCTCTTGGCTGCATCTCTGATCAGTCTTCTCCTTTGTATGAGCTGAAAGTTTAGAGGGACGGCCAGGGCTTCGTAGATTTGCAGTGGTCTGATACTCATTCCCTTTCAATATTATTGCTTGCACAGTGCTGCTTGGGATGTTTAAAGCTTGGGAAATCTTTTTGTATCCAAATCCAGCTTTAAACTTCTCCACAACAGTATCTCAGACCTGCCTGGTGTGTTCCTTATTCTTCATGATGCTCTCTGTGCTTTAAAAGGACCTCAGAGAGTATCACAGTGCAGGTGCATTTATACGGAGACTTGATTACATACAAGTGGATTCTATTTATCATCATTAGTCATTTAGGTCAACATTGGATCATTCAGAAGTCCTCACTTAACTTCTGGAGAGAGTTTGCTGCACTGAAAGTAAAGGGGCTGAATAATTTTGCACGCCCAATTTTTCCGTTTTTTATTAACAAAGTTTGAAATATCCAAAAAATGTCGTTCCACTTCATGATTGTGTCCCACTTGTTGTTGATTCTTCACAAAAAATTACAGTTTTATATCTTTATGTTTGAAGCCTGAAATGTGGCAAAAGGTTGCAAAGTTCAAGGGGGCCGAATACTTTCGCAAGGCGCTGTGTGTGTGTGTGTGTGTGTGTGTGTGTGTGTGTGTGTGTGTGTGTGTGTGTGTATATGTATATATATACACACACACACACAGGATATGCCATATATATATATATATATATATATA
This sequence comes from Pelophylax lessonae, assembly GCF_965119305.1. NCBI lineage: Eukaryota > Metazoa > Chordata > Amphibia > Anura > Ranidae > Pelophylax > Pelophylax lessonae. The sequence goes on from NC_138769.1 coordinate 319,721,233, forward strand.
TATATAGTGCAGTATAGAGGCCACATCCTGTGTGTGTGTGTGTGTGTGTGTGTATATATATATATATATATATATATATATATATATATATACTCTACATTTAATTTTAAAATATTTCTTCTTTAACTTCTTATCATAGTACCTGGGAGCCAGCCAGGCCTTCCGTCACTGGCAGAGAGAGAGAGAGTGCAGCATTCATCCACCACCAGCCTGAGCCTGGAGCTGCCTAGGATCCTACTGATGAGGTCATGTGGGCGGAAACCCTGTGACGAGGGGAGCCACCCATCGCACGAGCTCCGACACACACAGACTGTCATCTCCTGAGTCCTGCCTGGCCCTGGACACACAGCGAGCTCTGGGCGGGCGGCTTCCAGGATTGGAGCGGGGGGGCGCAGGCTGCACGGAGGAGCGGTAAGTCACTGCGTCTGCACTACACTGCCAGTGTTTTTCCGCCCCCCCCCCCCCCCCGCCTCGGCCTGCGCCCCTGCTGGGCGCCGTTCTGGCCAACCTCACGATACGCCCCTGGTCCTCCGGCGTATACTTTCGTTAAAACACTGGTCTGCGGATCAGACCTCAAAGAAGGCCTTGACTGATCTACCTTTTTAAGGTGATCGCCTGTTTGGGGCTACCCTTGATGACATCAATGTCTTACAGGGGGGTAAGAGTACCTTTCTCCCACAGGCTAACAAGGGTAAGGACTCTTGTCATAGAAGGGGTCCCTCCTTTTCAGCGCACAGTTTTTTTTCATCCCTCTGGGATAAGTGATAAAGGATAGAAGTCCTTCAAGGCCTCCTCGGTTGGCTCCAAGCGACCCTGGTCTGGCAAACCGAAATCGGGTTTCTCCAGACCTGCGGATAAGACCCCCTTCAGCTTGAAGGTGTGCCCTCACCCGTATCTGGGGTGGGGTGACATCTTTGTCGGTTCCCGGACCTGTGGCTATCCCGTATACAAGACAAGTGATATGGTCAGGTTACAAGATCGAGTTTCAGGCTCTCTTTGGGGCGGTACAGGACCTATTACAACAAGGAGTAATAGTTCCGGTTCCGTCTTTTACTCAAACCTGTTTACGGTCCCCAGGAAGGAAGGCAAGGTGCGAGTTCAGAAATTCAAGAAGGAATCCATTCGCACGCTGGTGGATTCCGTACATCGAGGGGGGATTTCCTGGTCTCCATAGACAGATGCCTACCTTCACATTCCGATATCTGCAGGACATCAACCGTTTCTCAGTTTTGCCGTGGGAGAGGATCACTAGAAGTTTGTAGCGTTAACCCTTTGGTCTCGCCTCTGCTCCTCGGGTCTTCACAAAGGTGTTGGCTCTGGTCCTGGCGTTGTTACGCCAGCGGGGGGGTATTGGTTTTGGGTTACCTGGACGATCTACTTCTCCGTGCAGTGTCTACCACTGTGCTGGTGACAAACTTTGAGTTCACCATGAGAACTCTGGAGGTGTTTGGGTGGATTCTGAACCTTCAGAAGTCGTCCCTGGTTCCTTCCATGAGACTGGACTATCAGGGCCTGACTTTGGATTCGTCCTCAGCCAGGGTGTTTCTTCCTCTGGGAAAACTTCAAAAGCTCCGGTCTGCGATTCAGCTATTGCTGTCCAGCAATTGGTTGTCCCTTCGGACTTGTATGAGAGTTCTGGGACTGCTGTTGTCGTCCTTCGAGGCGGTCCCTTTCACTCAATTCCACACGAGAATCCTCCAGAGGGAAAACATTCTCAAATGGAACAAAGATCTAAATTCCCTGGACAACCAGATCCAGTTGAGGCAGGGTACCAGAGGGTCCCTGATATGGCGGCTTCGGTCCTGGACGCTCAATCTAGGAAAATCCTTCCTCCCCCCTATATTGGATAGTGATCACAACGGATGCCAATCTGTCCGGGCGGGGAGATTTTCTAGGCAAGCTTTCTGCTCAAGGGGTCTGGTCTCTGGAGGAATCCAGGTTACAGATCAATGTTCTGGAGCTGAGAGCAATCAGCCTTTGCCTAATCTACCTTCAAGGCTGTCCAGTGCGCATTCAATCGGACAATGCCACGGCTGTGGTTTATGTCAATCACCAAAGGGCAGTGGCGGAACTACCAGGGGTGCAGCAGTCGCACTTGCGACTGGGCCCTGGAGTTCCGCCAATGAAGAGGGGCCGCTCACCCCCATTCTCCCACCTTGAGGGGCCCGTCTGTTCCGCCGTGCAGGGCAGAGGACCGTGCGGCCGGCGGAGCTAAGCTGCATCCTTTTCATTGGAACCTGGACGGCCCTGTCTATCCTCTCCAAAGAGAGAGAGAGAAGACAAACTGTGCGGAGGTGGACACTGACAGAGTCAGCTGACACCAATCGGCTGAAAGGGGGAGGAGCTCTCCCCTCTGTAAGGAGACCCGTGACACTCAGGCATCTCTGGAGCCGGTAGCTGAGCACTGAGGGGGAATCGATGACCAAGTAACTTCCAAATGTTAGTGCATCGGATCCCATCCTCCATTACCTCTGCCTCTTACTAATCCCCCTCCCCCTCACCACAGATCTGATCCCTGTTTCTCCCATCAACTCTACAATAGATGTGTTTGGGGATAGAGACTAGATCTGTGTTGGTGTGGGGGGATGGCACTACCACTGCTACTAATCCATCCCCCCCTCACTGCCACTGGTGCCACCCCCTCACCACCACCGCTGCCACTGATCCCAACCCCCCTCACCACCACCACTACTGCCACTAATCACCACCACTGCTGCCACTAATCCCACCCCCCACTGCCACTGCTGGCAACCCCCTCACCCCACAACCGCTGCCACTGATTCCACCCCCCTTACCACCACCACTACTGCCATTTATCACCCCCTCACCACCACCGCTGCCACTAATCCCATCCCTCCTCCCTGCTACTGCTGCCACCCACCTCACCATCATCACTGCCACTAATCCCAACCCCCCTCACCACCATCGCTGCCACTGATACCAACACCACCACTGCTGCAACTAATCCCACACTCTTCACTACCATCATCACTGCCACTAATCCCACTCCCTTCACCACCACCGCTGCCACTAATCCCACTCCCTTCACCACCACCGCTGCCACTAATCCCACTCCCTTCACCACCACCACTAATCCCACTCCCTTCACCACCACCGCTGCCACTAATCACCCCCTTCACCACCACCACTGCTGCTACTAATCACCCCCTTCACCACCACCACTGCTGCGACTGATCCCACACCATTCACCACCCTCGCTGCCACTAATCCCACCTCTCACCTCACCACCACCATCGCTGCCTCTGATCCCACCCCCCTCACCACCACCACTGCTGCAACTAATCCCACACTCTTCACGACCATCATCGCTCCCACTAATCCCACTCCCTTCACCACCACCGCTCCCACTAATCCCACTCCCACTCCCTTCACCACCACCACCACCGCTGCTACTAATTCCACTCCCTTCACCACTGCCACTGATCCCACCTCCTTCACCACTGCTACTCATCCTATCCCACCTTATCTGCCACTGACCCCACCCCCCTCACCACCACTACCGCTGCCACTGGTCGCCACTGCCACTGATCCCACCCCCTTCACCACCACCACTGCCACTCATCCCACCCCCTTCACAACCTCCACTGCTACTCATCCCACCAACACCACTGCTGCCACCCATCCCACCACCAATGCTACTCATCCCATCCCACTACATTGCCACTTATCCCATCCCATGCCACTACGCTGCCACTCATCCCATCCCACCACCGCTGCCACTCATCCCATCCCACCACCGCTGCCACTCATCCCACCACTGATGCGACTCATCCAAACCCATTACCGCTGCCACTCCCCCCCCCCCCCCCCCATCACTACCACCACCGCTGTGACTCATTCCATGCTTCAGGGGGTCAATGCCTCACCCCTGTACACCTGAATAGGAGAGGCAGCAGGGCAGCATATAAAGGATCCAATCCCATCTCCACTGCAGGAGTTCCTCTATATGCTGCACCTCCTATCCAGGTATACAGGGGTGACGCATGGGGCTGGGTTGCCCTGGGGGTCAGGGGGGCCCTTCATGGTTTCCTGCACCTGGGCCACGAAGGTTCTAGTTATGCCTCTGCCTAAGGGGCACCAAGAGTGTCCTTGCGGCCTTAGAGGTGGCGACCATCCTTCAATGAGTTGAACGCTCTGTTCCAGCGCTTTCCGCCGTTCACATTCCAGGAGAGGAAAATTGGCATGCGGATTACCTCAGTCGGCAGACCTTGGATCCAGGGGAAAAGTCTCTCCACCCGGAGGTGTTCCAGCAGTTGGGCCACTCCACAAGTAGATCTGTTGGCGTCTCGGATCAACAGGAAAGTGCAGAGGTTTGTGGCCTGATCTCGGGACCCTCTGGTAGTCGCCACAGACGCGCTGGTGGCTCCGTGGGGTCGGTATCAGATGATTTATGCTTTTCCCTCTCTCAAGTTGTTGCAAAGACTTCTTCACAGGATCGAGGCGGAAGGGATTCCGGTGTTCTGTGAGAATTACCTACCCGTGAGAAAAACCTACCCTCGTCACTTCCGGTTGCACGGCAGTGTGTGTAACGCGGTGGTTACATTAAAACAGCTGTGCTGCAATATGAGTCATCTCCGCTCCTGTCACTGTCACTTCCCTGATCTCGGATCGTAAATATAAAAGCGGCGGCGGCTGTATGAAAAGATAAATCACGGAGCCGCGAGCCGCTTTTATATTTACTAGCCCACATCAGGGAAGTGACAAGAGCGGAGATGACTGATATTGCAGCACAGCTGTTTTAATGTAACCGCCGCGTGGGTAGGTTTTTTTCACCGAAACTGTGATCATTTCATCCTAGTGCGCATGCGCACTAGTCTGATCCTCAGCTGTTCCATTTGGTATCCGGGGCTGTGGGCATGCGCACTGCTGCGCTGCTCAGCTGTTCCTGGCCAGAAGTGACGAGGGTAGGTTTTTCTCACGGGGTAGGTAATTCTCACGTTACACCGGTCATCCTTGTGGCTCCCAACTGGCTTTGCTGAGCTTGGTACACTGACCTGGTCAGGCTAGTCGCAGACGTTCTTTGGAGACTTCCTCTCAGGGAGAATCTACTGTCTCAAGGGCGGATTTTCCATCCTACTTTACAGTCGCTGGCTCTGATGGCTTGGCTGTTGAAAGCCAGGTGCTAAAGGACAGGGGCTTGTCTGCTTCAGTGATTCCCACTCTGCTTAAAGTGAGAAAAGCGACTTCTAGAAAGATCTATCATCGTACGTGGAAGTCGTATATTGCATGGTGTGAGGCTATTGGGGTTTCTCCTCGCTCTTACTCGGTGGCTCGGATCTTGGCCTTCCTTCAACGGGGAGTTGATCAAAAATTGGCCTTGAGTACTATCAAGGGTCAGGTCTCGGCCTTGGCAATTTTCTTCTAGAGGCCACTAGCCACCCATTCCCTGGTGCGTAACTTTATCCAGGGGGTGCGACACTTAGCACCGCCGTTGCGACCTCCAATGCCACCTTGGGGACGTAATTTGGTGCTGTCGGTTCTCCAGAAGCCCCCCTTTGAAAATATTCAGGTGATTCCCCTGCTTACCTTATCCCAGAAGGTGGCCTTCTTGGTGGCTATTACTTCTGCATGCAGGGCGTTGGAACTGGTGCCTTATCATGTCGCTCTCCCTATCTGCTGGTTCACAGGGATAAAGTGGTGGTTTGTCCGGATCCGTTCTTTCTTCTGAAGGTGGTTTCAAGTTTCCACGTAAATGAGGACATTGTGTTGCCCTCCTTGTGTCCTAAGCCTCAACATCCCAAGGAATTTGCACTACATACTTTGGATGTGGTTCGGGTAATCAGGGTGTACTTGGCAACTACTGAATCTTTTTGGAAGTTGGATTTGCTCTTTGTACTCACGGATGGACCAAGTAAAGGGCTACCTGCGACCATTTCCAGATGGATCAGACAGACGGTTATGCAGGCTTATTCAATTAAGGGTCAAGATCCACCTTTCCCTCTTAAGGCACATTCTACTTGGGCGCTTAGTGCTTCCAGGGCCTTTCGCCATCAGGCATCTGTGGTTCAGGTTTGCAAGGTGGCTACCTGGTCGTCTGTTTACACCTTTACAAAGTATCATAAGGTGAATGTGCTGGCATCTGCAGATGCCACCTTTGGCCGCAAAGTTTGGCAGGCTGCTGTTTAAGGGTGTTTTAAGTCTCCCTTGAGGGTGTTTAATGTTTTTTTTTCAGGTGGGTCTCATCTTGTTGTTCTGGTGAGTCCTATGTTGCCTGGTTGGCTATGTTTAGCCTTGGGGAATTATTTTCTGCTATTCTCACCCCTCCCCTGAAAGGCACTGCTTTGGGATGTCCCTACTGTTATGAAGAACAGAGACTGCGTCTGTCAATGAACGATAGAGAAATTTGGATTTTTGTCTTACTGTAAAATCCTTTTCTCTGAATTGGGTTGGTATTGTTTTCTCTGACACTGCTTTGATACAAAACTGACATTCTATAGCAGGGAGAAAGGGTATACCCCCTGGGACTGCCTAGTGTCCTACTTCTGTAGGGGGCAGTATAACCCTACTGTTATGAAGAACAGAGACTGTGTCCATCAATGAACTTCAGAGAAAAGGATTTTATGGTAAGACAAAAATCCAATTATTCATACATCATAAGTTATAGGCTCGTACCTTGAGGTGATTGGACACTGGTAAGCTTTTCAGGACACTCCTCCCTGGGATGTCTCTCTTATAACCCTACCTCACCTCATGAGTCCTCAGTTTTTGGGGGGTTTTTTTGCTAAAGTTTGTAGGTGATGGACCTCTTCTTCCTGGAGAAACCACCTTCCCTAATAATATTTTATCTTCATATTCTTCAATCAACTCTTACTGTATTCTAATGCCTATGCAGAAGTAGTACATCTGGATCAGTGAAACATTGGGAGCTGTACATGGACCTCGCACTGTGGGGACAGCCTCTAGCAGTGATGGTGAACCTTTCCACCCCAGATGTTTTGAAACTACATTTCCCATGATGCTCATGCACTATGTAGTGTAGATGAGCATCATGGGAAATGTAGTTCCAAAACATCGGGGGTGCCAAGGGTCGCCATCACTGGCCTATAGAGTTACTTTGGGCTCTCACTTTTGTACTTTGTGCAACGCGTGTTAGCCACAGGGTGCTATACAGGGCCAGGACTGTGGTCCATCATAAGCCTTGACTTTATTTACAGTCCAGTGTCATAAACAGGTAAGACGGGGTCCATTACTGTGTAAAACTATGTTTGGAATGTATTCAGTTCACAGTAAAGTTTTCAAACTTGGTGAAATTCAGCATTCAGAGAGCTCAGTCTCAGGTGGCTGACCTGGTGTTCACGTTACACCACTGATTGCATACTTTAATGCTACTTCCACTGACAGCCCTTATAAGCTATAAAGGTGCTTCCTCCCACCCTTTCACCACAAAGCTATGTTACAGGACAGTCTACCACTGGATTATTGAATATTCCTTCTGGGTACTCTTACCTTTTCTTCCACCTGCCGATGCCCCCATTTCTAGAAGTAGCAAAGACAAGAAAAAAGGGAGCCAAGTCTAAACAGACAAACAAAATAAAAATAATCCATGCTACAGAAAAGAAGGGTCAGGCTGCAGCCCACCTCAAATATAACCCTAGAAAGGGATATATAATGAATTGGGGGGGTTGTGAGGTAGTTGTCGCTGCCTATATTATGTCAATCCAGATGTAATAAGTGGTATGTGTACCTCATAAATACATGATAATAAAAATCACATTAAATAGATAATAACACATGAACCATAAATACAAAAAGCAAAATGGGATAACCTAAATAAATATTCTGGTTATGAAATGGGTGAGCTTGATCGAATATATAAAAAAGGTAGTGAGTGAATATATAAAAAAGGTAGTGAGTGAATATATATTTAAAAGGTAATAAAATGATGAATAGGGTGCAACAGTATCAAATAGGGTATTAAAGTGACTACAGACCCACTGTGTCCACTAGCTAGTGGGTTAGCCAAAGAGCAAACAAAAGGTAGTGGTAAATAATGGTGAATCAATAGTGGCTGAAATAATGATTAAAAGTCCATAAATAGTATTCAGTGCAAAGTTCAAAAAATGTAAGTGATATCTTGAGGTAAACCGGAGTGCGGGTGAGGAATCTGGTGCTCCCCTCTCAGTTCAGCCCGCACTTACCAGAGCTATGTACCCCTACAGGGGTGACCAGCGTTAAATGAATACTGGGGTTCACTCCTGTATGGTAGGGATCCTGGACCCTGATATCACTAGCTGTGGTTCTCCAATCAGATCATCTCTCAAGGGTAGTATTAGAATCAATGGAATCGGTGCGCATCATTATCCAAAGTATAATAGAGGGTAGGTCCAGATCACATACAAGGAAAAAATGCCTCTGCGTCTGTGCAGAGTGGTGCTCTTCCTGTCACAGCTGTATGTTTTCTCTGGGCGCGATTCTGGTTGTTTTAAGTGGATCACCCACATTGTGGACCAGATGCTCCTGATGACGTCGCTCTGAAGAAATGCGTAGAGCGTAACCACGTCACTTCGCTTTTAGTTTGGAACGCACATCCGGCGGTTGGAACGCAGTGGGTCTGTAGTCACTTTAATACCCTATTTGATACTGTTGCACCTTATTCATCATTTTATTACCCTTTAAATATATATTCACTCACTACCTTTTTTATTTTTTATATTTTCTATCAAGCTCACCCATTTCATAACCAGAATATTTATTTAGGTTATACCATTTTGAGAAATTTTTGCACTACCTCCTATAATCACTTGAACCACCTTGATATTTAATATTTGATATACTGTATATATTTCTCTGTCGCTCATTGACAGACGTAGTCCTCTTTGATTCATATCAAATTGGGTTATGCTGCCCTCTACAGGAGTAGGACTAGGCAGAAGGAAAATGTTCTGGCTCCACCTTAGGGGCAGTCCCAGAGGGTATATCCCCTCTCTCTCTGCTACAGGATGTCAGTTTTTTTCTGTCTAGTCAGACTCCTTGGATGTGGTGCGGGCGATCAGGGTATACTTGAAAACGACGGACTCATTTCGCAAGACGGATTCACTTTTTGTGATCCCGGATGGCCCCAAAAAGGGGTTGCCTGCATCTGCCGCGACTATTTCCAAATGGATCAGACAGACGGTGGTACAGGCTTATTCTATTAAGGGTCGGGAGCCCCCGTTCCCTGTTAAAGCGCACTCCACTCGGGCGCTTAGTGCGTCATGGGCCTTTCGCCATCAGGCGTCAGTCCTTCAGGTTTGCAAGGCGGCTACTTGGTCGTCAGTGCATACCTTTGCAAAGTTC
>NC_138769.1:319730729-319853229 GCF_965119305.1 Pelophylax lessonae
TTCGTACCCCCTCTCTCTCTCTCTCTCTCTCTCTCTCTCTCTCTCTTTCGTACCCTCTCTCTCTCTCTCTCTCTCTCTCTCTCTCTCTTTCGTACCCTCTCTCTCTCTCTCTCTCTCTCTCTCTCTCTCTCTCTCTCTTTCATACCCTCTCTTTCGTACCCTCTCTCTCTCTCCTCTCTCTTTCGTACCCCCTCTCTCTTAACCCCCCTCTCTCAACCTCTCCCCATCTCTGTAACCACCCCCCTCACTCTCTCACCATCTTCCCCCCTCTCTTTCACCTCCCCCCTCTCTCTCAACCTCTCCCCTCTCTCTCTCTCTCCTCTCTCATCATCATCATCATCTTTCACCCCCCCCCCCATCTATCTCAAACTGACCGTCTCCTGTATCCTGTCTGCAGTCTCTGACCAGTGACCATCTCCTGTATCCTGTCTGCAGTCTCTGACCTTCTCTTTTAATATGTCTACAGTCTATGGCCTTCTCTTTTATTATGTCTGCAGTCTCTAACCTTCTCTTTTAATATGTCTGCAGTCTCTGATCATTTCTTGTATCATGTCTGCAGTCTCTGATCATCTACTGTAGTATGCCTGCAGTCTCTGATCATCTACTGTCGTATGCCTGCAGTCTCTGACCATCTCTTGTATCATGCCTACAGTGTCTGACCATTTCTTGTATCATGTCTACAGTGTCTGACCATCCCTTGCATCATGTCTGCAGTGTCTGAGCATCCCTTATATCATGTCTGCAGTCTCTGACCCTATCCTGTAGTTTGTCTGCAGTCTCTGACCATCCCCTCTAGTATTTGGGGGGGGGGGGGGCTGGAGCTCCTTTTTAAGTTGTTGTCTGCTCTATTTAGACTTTGCTACATGCAGGTAGTGTTTTTTGTTTTTTAACCACTTTAGCCCCGGAAGATTTGGCTGCTCAAAGACCAGGCCCTATTTTGCGATTCGGCACTGCATGATTTTACCGGAAAATTGCGCGGTCGTGCGACACTGTACCCAAACTAAATTGATATCCTTTTTTTCCCACAAATAGAGCTTTCTTTTGGTGGTATTTGATCACCTGTGCGATTTTTTTTTTTTTTTTTTCTGCGCTATAAACAATAAAAAGAGCGACAATTTTGAAAAAATAACAATATTTTTTCACTTTTTTTTATATGAAATTCTAAAAAAAAATGTAAAAATCAAAATTTTAACATTTTACGCCAATTTGTTTTCTGCTACATATTTTTGGTAAAAAAAATCGCAATAAGCGTATTTTGATTGGTTTGCGCAAAAGTTATTGCGTTTACTAACTACGGGAAAGATTTATGTCATTTTTATTGTTTTTTTTTTTTTTTTTAACTAGTAATGGCGGCGATCTGCTATTTTTTTTTTTTTTTTTTTTTGCGGGACTGCGACATTGCGGCAGACAGATCGGACCCCTGACTGACATTTGACACTTTTGGGAGTACCAGTGACATTACTACAGTAATCAGTGCTATAAATATGCACTATTTGGAAAGGGGAAAAACTGTGGGACTTTGTATGAGACTCATGACCAACTGAGTCTCCATCCCTGTTGCATGAAAGCAAAATCAAAAAGCAATAAGCAAATTGGGACTTTATGTGAGGTGTGGCCAGCTGTAATTCAAATTGTAAATACGTCATGAGAAAGACCAGAAAGGTAATAATACATCTGTTTATTAAAAGTCTATAGATCAATCGACAGTAGAACCAAAGTGTTCAGAGAAACATGTAAACCCATGGTAATGGGATAGACATAAATGATACACAAATGGGTGTGAGTGAGCCAAGACAATCATACAAAAGAATACAATGTAAATCTGGTACAGTCTAAAACAATTGTAATAAATTCCTAAAATACAGAGACATGATAGAAACTGGTAATAAATGTGTTGGCTATGTTAAACTCTACGCGTTTCGTGAGAAACTGGTAATAAATGTGTTGGCTATGTTAAACTCTATGCGTTTCGTGAGGATTCACTTCATCAGGAGTATGCATAGTCAAATATCTAGAGAGAATAATATATTCATGAATAACAGTAAAACAAATACATACATATACCACAAAAAAACCTATCCAAAGGTGTGGCTTACAATTAGGTATCAGCTGTATCGGGGATCATGTAACATCCAGAGGATTGTCCATCACGGGCACTGAGGGGGGCGAAGACTGCGTGCGCGCCAGGCAGGTAGTGAATTGAAGAGTGTGATAAGGGTCACCATGTAAGGATCTCAAATAGTCTCCAACTAGCCAAATGGTTGTACATCTATAGAGATAATAATGGTGTAATAATGGTGTATATATATACTATATATGTAATATAATATATATGGGTAAAGCGGAGAATGTAACTAAAATTGAGATCCAGAGGGCCAAAGCGTGAGAGAAGGGAAGACAAGGAAAAAAGGTAAGAAAGAAAAACAGAAAAAAATAATAAAATAATATTGTGATAAGTATGTAGAACAGCCCCAAAGAGGAGCTGTGGTGATAGTGATAGTCCCAGCAAGGTAGCAATAATCATGAATCACCAATAAGGAAGTGGAAATTAAGGTGGGGAATGAGAGTACAATACAAAAGGTAGCTGGTGAAAAGATATTAGAGACACAGAAGAAAAGCTAACCAAATGGTGGTGCTGGCTACCACAGCCATACAATATGTAAGTAATACAGCCATACAATATGTAAGTAATACATATATAACTATGGCTTGAATATGTTTTGGTAAATACCTAAAAAAAAACTAAAATTGTGCCTGTGTCCAAATGTATATGGTGGGAAAGTTTTACGTCAACACAAACAGGTGACAAAACCTCCTTCCTAGCTCTCGGCTAACGAGATCTCCTAGCTCTTCCAAATGCAGAGTATCTCTACCTAGACTTAAGATCCAAACGTAAGTTAAGACATGAGGCTTGGCCAACACAATGGAATGCTCTTATTCCTAAAAGTGGGGGGACATCTGTAACAGTTTGCATCCCCCTGGCTAACATGTCCCTGGCCTGTGGGTTTAATTGGTGGTTTTAAGAATGTATAAGATAGAGTTCAAAGCTTTACCATCTCATTTATTTCTTCTTTCAAAACAACCAAAAATTGCCCAAGTACAGTTAGATTTTCAAAATCCCCTAAACTACCTCTTGTCACAGGGAGTCAAATTACCAGTACTGCCACAGGACAGGTTCATGGGTTTCTACTCAAACCTATTTACAGTGCCAAAACCCAATGCAAATATTTGTACTATTCTGGACTTAAAATCCCTAAACAAAATTCTTCACATTACAAAGTTGTGTATGGGATCTGGAAGGTCAATATTTGCCCCTTTGAGACAATTGTAAAATATGGAGTCTGTTGACATTCAAGATACTTACCTGCATGTTTCCATTTACCCACCTCATCAGTGATTTCTATGATCTGCAATGGCAGGGGACCACTTCCAGTTTGTTTCACAAGCTTGTCTTCTGCCACAGGGTGTTCATGAAGATGTTAGCACTTACTTGCTATTCTCAGAACTCAGGGCATCCAGGTGAAAGGCTATCTGAACAACCTTCTCCTGAAGGATTTGTCTCCCTTACAACTCTCACAAAATGTCCAAAAGACAATTCAAATGTTTCAGGCCCTTGGCTAGGTGATCAACTTTAAAATCTGCTCTCTAGCCTTCCCTGTGCTTAGAAAACTTGGATCTGATTCTGAATACATCCCAGAAAAGCAAGTTCTTTCTAATGCCCCATACACACGTGCAGATTATCTGCAGACTTTTGTCTGCAGACTTACCTTTTCTATGTAGTGCAAGGGCCTGCCCGATTGCATACAAATTGAAAGTGTTTAGGTTTGACCTCATATTATATGGTTTTGGTAAGTCTGCAGACAATCTGCACGTGTGTATGGGGCAATAGAGTTCATGCTCGTTAGCTGAGATCCAAAAGAAATCCCAGGCTGAAACTTGCTATGAGAGTTTTGGGCCTAATGGCATCTTTAGAGGCAGTACTTTTCACCCAACTCCTTTACAGGACTGTCCAGCTAAACATTCTATCAACATGGAAAAAGCAGGCTCTCTCCTTGGATCTTCTCATGCTTCTATCCACACAAACAAGGCAGTCCTAGTGGATAACCTCTTCTACTCTAACAGTGGGAAAATCCTTTCTTTCCTACAATTGGAAGGTTCTTACAATAGATGCAATTCTGTCAGGCTGGGGAGAAATCTTCTAATCCTTGACAGTTCAATGAACATGAGCTGCCCAGCTGTCCCTCCAGCAATGGACCCCCTTAAAAAGGGACACCCCATTTGGGTGCAGGCAGACAATGCCACCATAGTGGCAGGTGGCATACAATATATCATTCATCAAGGGGGGCGAGAGGAGCTTGGCTGCCTTGAGGGAGACTAGCAGGATTCTATCATGGACAGAAACTCACTACCCAGCAATTTCAGCAGCCCACATCCCAGGAGTGGATAAATGGCAGGTCGATTTATCTCAGCCCCTACAGAATGGACCAAGATGAATGGTCTCTTCAAACAGGTGTGTTAAATCTGATATGCCAAAAAAATGGTGATCCTGGATGTGGACATTCTAATCTCCAGATACAACAACAAACCACCTCAGTTTGTATCCAGAACCAGGCATTCTCTAGCTCTGGACTTGGGTGCTCTAAATATCCCCTGGTCTCACTTCAGGCTAATTTATGCATTCCCTCCACTGAGCATTCTACCTTGCCTTATATACTGTAACAAATAATCAGTTTTATTAATTTTTAACAAACAACCCCAATACAACAATGCAATAAGGTTTGTGTACCAAGAACAATGTGTGGTATAAAATCAGACATCACATGAGGTTGAAGGCAATTACAAACAACATTCAGATAAATAATAAAAAGAAGACAGCGTGGAAAGAAGAAAAGACCAGAGTATCAACAAGATGGTGAGAGAAAGGAGGAAAGGGGAAGAGAGACTCCAAACCCCCCTGGACAGGTCCCATTGGCCATGTTTACCTGGGTTATGACCCAGATTTCTAATACTTGGTTGTAAGATACTAGTACACCGACACCTGTAGGCCCACCTCTCCCAAAGGAGCTCTCCCACTGCCCCCCTGAGCGAATGGCCGCAGCATACCCCTAGGTGATGCAGGGCACTGGTGTAACGCTCCTGCGTATCATGTATGGTGTGGATTTTCAGCTGCAGAAATATTCCACTTCAGTAGTCATGTAAGAGATATTATGCTGAGATACCATTCCCAACCTCAATGACTCATCATGTGTGGAAGGTCTTAATTCAGCTGGTAAATACACACACTCAACAAGCTGGTTCCTAGAGTGACTTTATGTATATAGTAACACAGTGATGAAGACTGAAGAGACAGGTTGAGTGGAGGTGGTAGGTGACAGACACTTGAAGGTAAGACAGTAGCAGATGGATGCAGATAGGTTTAGCAATCATGTATGGAAGCAGATGACAGAGTAGCAGGTGGACATACAAGAGAGATCAACCCAGTGCAGGAATAGTTAGCAGTAGTCTTAAGAGCTAGCAATCTAGATATGCAGATGATAATAGTCCTTACTATGCCGAGCTAGATAGTGTAAGCTTAATATAAAGTTTATAGAGGTTTCCCCTGCGGGGTACTTAACACTAATAGCAATACAGCCAAGGGGCGGTTCAGGAAGAGCGGATGATCCAGTAGCGGGATACAGGGATCAGCGCAGCGTGGTTCTGTCAGCGAGGTATGCTTGCAAGCACGAGAGCTTCAAGCCAAGTTAGCATCCAGGTACAAGGTTGTTTGAACGAACACATGTGAGTGAGAGCCGGCGATCTAAATAGCCATCCTGTCCGGCGCTGAGTGATGACAGCATCAGTCTTAAAGGGAAACACACCTATATGTGCTTCATCTATCTAGGTAGATGGAAAGCACCCGGAAATAATGTGATAGGAGGCACTGAGAGTGCCAGAACCTTACAAATGGTCACTGACTCTACGATACCCTGCGAGATTGCGTATCAGTAGACATCTCCCAACTCTTAAAGTGTTCCTGTAAAAAAGGGAGGGGGGAGGAAAGAAAAATAAACTAGAGCTAAGTTGCACTAAGCTGGATGGATCCGTTCTGTACTGAAGCATGGATTCCTGGCATCCCCCACGGGTGAGGGGGTATCTGGGGTTGAACAGTGTCGGCTCACCTCCAGACCTGCACCCTTAACATGATCCCTGCCAACACTACTCCCCCATCCCTCGTGTCTCAAAACTCAGAGCTGAGACCATGATTCTTTTAGCATCGAATTGGTCCAGAAATACCTGTTACGTGGACAACCCCCTGCCACACTTTTTCTGAGAAACTTCCCCTTCGTTGTTAAGTTGATGAAGGGAAAGTTCTTCTGAAAACATGTTCCCAGGGTAGCTCGCGAGTTGACAGAAGTGAAAGTAGCCTGATATTATCCCTCAGCCGTGGTGTTTAATCCTTATACTGCCATTTCTGGATTTTCTGAAGCATAATCCATCTTCCTGCCGATAGTAGTGGTTGCATAGGCTTTATACTGGACACATCACAGGACTCTGATGCTGAATTTTCTTACATCTGCGTCCTTTGCATCCACACTTGTGAGTGCAATATTTACTGTCTGCTTTTATGCGTACTATTTTAGTAAAGGTATTACTGCACTATGTCGTTTTTTTTTGTTTTTTTCATGCTTATTTACCCTCTTTTGAATTTTTAGCCCTTTCTTGGAAACAGCCTTTTCTCATACTTCACAAAGACAAGGTTGTATTATGCCCAAGACCATCTTTTCTTTCAAAGGTGGTTTTAAAAAAGTGTTCCATCTCAATGTTTTGCCATCCTTTTGCCCTGCTCCTAAGCATCCAAAGGAAGTCTCCTTGCATTGCCTGGACATAGTCCAAGCCACTAGAGTGTATCTCAAAACTACTACTTTAAAATACCTCCTCTTGCTTTGTTACACTACACCAGATTTGTTGGAGTATCTGGGGCCTTTAGGCGCCTAGCCTCTGCTACCAAACCCTGGAAGGCCACCACCTAATCTTCTGCTCATACTTTTTCAAAGTTTTACCAGGTGGATATCCAATCTTGAGTAAATGTAGTTTTCAGTTGCAAGGTTCTTGTAGCGCACGGTTCTGTTTGTCCAGTTGTTGCCCACCCTTTCTTTTCATTGCTTGAGGACATCCCATGGTATATGAATAGGTTGTCTGTGTCCTGTATCAGACAATTAAGACCATAGGAATTTTAAATTAACCTGTAAACATATTTTTAAAAGCTTTCCAGTGTCCAGTCATCGTCAGCTACAAGCCTATAACCCGTTGTCTATGAATATGTTGCCTGTAGCCTGTACTTTACTCCAATATATGCAATTTAAAGGTAAGACAAAATTTCTCCATTTACAATGCGGTAGAGAATGCTTAGGTCCCCATTACCTTTTTAGTGTCTCTTTTTTTTACCATTTTAGATTATCTTACTTGCTGTCTGATGGTGACCTTGCCACTGGAACAGGAAGTGAGAGGAGGAAGTACGCAGAAAAGGACATCTGACTTGCCTGACCTACATCATTGTCCCAGGTCAATTCACTCAAAAATCATTAAAGGCAGCAAATCAGCATTATAGGCTGTCAATTTGCTTTTTCAGAAAATCAGCAATGATGGTCCCCATATTTCTGCCTTGCTTAAGCATTGAATTATAAAGTGGTCACACTTTTGCACATGTATTATGCAGTAAAATGCTAGGTACTACCTGTCATGCTAATTCATTGACTTTAAGTCAAGTAAAGTATGCAAATCAGAATTTGGTACTAACTGTGTGGCCTTAATGCCCTACTATGAAGAAGTCATGTAGGCTCTTACTTGGGGGCAGTGAAGGAAATATTTATTAAATAGAAACTGACCAAATTAGTTACTAAAAGCCTTTCAACATCCTTATGCTTTTTTTCTTTTTTGTGTGTACTTTCTTTGATGAGAAGAAGTTAAACTGTAATGCCATTGATCTCAGGCAATTTCTTGTAACATGTCTGTCAGTCCCCTATAGCATGTCCCTGATCTCCAACCAGGTCTGCAACCTTTGATAAGTTCCTGTAGCATGCCCTCAGTTTCCGACCATTTACTGCAGTATGTCCAGTCTCTGATTATTTTTTGTAAAATTACATATACTGTGTATTAGGTACAGTGCTTTGGTGATGTCAGGGGCTTCACCTAACCCCCCTCTATATCAAGTAAGTTAACCAACACTGCTTTAAGCAAAGAGCTATAATTTTTGCCACATTCCAATAATATAAAGAAAGATCAGTCAATGTCCACCTCTTATGAGGCAATAAAAGGAGAAGTACAGCCAAAGCTAATTTGGAAGAACTGCTATGGATAACAGGAGTGCAGTTTGTTCTGCACTCCAATGACCCCTTTGAAGCCACAGGCTGGGGAAAGATCACGACCATATAGTCGGGATCCACCCAGATGCCTGGCCTGGACCGGCCCCTGACTCAGCCTCTCAGTGAGCCACTGAGAGCCTGAGGCAGCCACTCCTGTCCCCTCCACAGCCCAGCTCTCACAAGTTCTTTGTTCACGGAGCACTGAGAACCAAACGATCAGTGGTGTTTCATCACTCAATTCTCAGCCTTAGAGCTGGCGGGGGAACGATGCTGCATCCACCTAGGTAGGCATGATTTCTCTATGAAAAAAAAAAAACACAACTCTTAATGCAGGTTATTTAGTATCCACGTTCACACCAAATATGGATGGGTTAACAAGGTAAACATCACATTGTTGCTGAATGACTGGGTACCTGTGTCTAGCTAAGGTCTTACTAAAAAGTAGTTAGTCTGTGAGTTACTGTTCTGTTACAAATGCTACCTAATGCATTGACATACCTTAGGCCCAGTCTGTCCAGACAGTAAGGTCACTTGCTGACTTGGAACCATCCACAGGTGGCTTAACTTTTCAAAAGAACACAGAAGTTGAATGTAATGCAAATTTACTTCAGTTATTTGCAGTAGAGAGGATGTTTTTCTAGCCTTTTGAAGTGTAAAAAGACAATGACTTCTTTGAGCCCTGTCTCTGTGAATAACTAACATTGAGAGAACATAAAATAAGTTGGGAGGGTCTAGCTAGGGCTAAACAGAGCACTAAACAGGAGGGGTGGACATAGGGAGAAACCAAAATCTCATTATTATACAAGCTGCAGTTGCCCAGAACTGCCCTTAGATGTCAGCATACTACAAAAAAATGATAACCTCACGCAGTTCCATACAAGAGATACAAAAATACATGGAAGTGGGGCAGAATAATTACAATGACTTTAGCTGCTGGGTTCAACTTGCAACTGCAATTTGAATTCCTTAGTCATACAGTAAAGGACGTATGAGTACAGCAGGAGAGTGGTTCTCCTGTGCCAGATCACGTACCTAGTAGTTCTGCAGAGTATTAGCCTCACTTCTTTCTTTGTATGTTCCCCTGTGACTCTGGGACCTTAACCTCGTTCTTTTAGCCCCTCAGAGGCCGAACCTAGTTCGGATATTCCCATATCTGTGTTGCTATCACCTCTGTGCAGAGAGTTTCTAAGGTTAGTGGCCTCATCCTGTATAGATTGTTTGTTTACGGTGTTGTTGACTCCTCAGGTAAGCCTAGTACTCATGGTGAAGAATATCGGACAAATTATCAACCATTTTTTTTTTTTTGCATGCTAGTCTCAAATCGAAAATGAAGAGGTTACTAAACTTATGAAAATTCTTGTACAACAAAATTCACCTTTGGAAGTAATTTAACGTACTGTACCGTATTGCATTGTATTCTTTAGTTTCCAAGCATGTATGGTCTTGCTCTTTTACTTTTTTCAGAACAAAACTGTACTGACTAACCTTTTCACTGCCAGGCCATGCGCTCCACTTTTAAACTCAGCTGGCCAGACCATTTGTGCAATTTTTCCATTGCTTTTTTATTTTTCACTTATAGCTTTCAGAGTTTGTAAATTACCCCCCAAACCATATATTTTCTGAAAGCACAGGATCAGTAGAACAAAAAGAAAGTGCTACTGATTTTTAAGGCCCCACGATATTTGCGCAAATGTTTATCAAACCAATATTTTTGCCTAAAATACACTAAAATCATTTTTAGAAAATAAAAACACAGTAAATTTTACAAAATTCCTACTAAATATAAAAGCTTAACCTGTATTGAGCTAATAAATAAAAAATATTTGTAACTTTTAAATTGCGCCTTTTTCCGAAATGGTGAAAATCAAACAGACACAAAAGTGTAAATATCCAAATTTCTCTACAAACCTGAAGGTATTTATTTTTCCCTTACAGCTTTAGGAATTTGTAAAAGACCCCCCAAATCATATATTTTCTGAAAGCATGACCTGTAGAACAAAAGGAAGGCATTACTGATTTTTAACCACTTAAGCCCCAGAAGATTTGGCTGCTTAAAGACCAGGCCCTATTTTGCGATTCGGCACTGTGTGACTTTAACAGACAATTACGTGGTCGTGCGACGCTGTACCCAAACAAAATTGACGTACTTTTTTTCCCCCACAAATAGAGCTTTCTTTTGGTGGTATTTGATCACCTGTGTGATTTTAAGTTTTTGGGCTATAAACAAAAAAAGAGTGACAATTTTGAAAAAATAACAATATTTTTCACATTTTTTTTATATGAAATTCTCAAAAAAAAAATGTAAAAATCAACATTTTTTAACATTTTAGGCCAATTTGTTTTCTGCTACATATGTTTGCTAAAAAAAATCGCAATAAGCATATTTTGATTGGTTTGCGCAAAAGTTATTGCGTTTGCTAACTACGGGAAAGATTTATGTCATTTTTATTGTTTTTTTTTTTTTTTTACTAGTAATGACGGCGATCTGCGATTTTTTTTTTGCGGGACTGCGACATTGCGGCAGACAGATCGGACCCCTGACTGACATTTTTGACACTTTTGAGAGTAACAGCGACATTACTACAGTAATCAGTGCTATAAATATGTGCTACAAAATGACACTGGCAGGGAAGGGGTCAACTTTATTGGTGATCTAGGGGCTAAGTGTGTCCCTAGGGGCGTGATTCTAACTGTGGGGGGGGGGGGCGTGGTTTGTGATGTAACCACAGAGACATACGATCCTATATAGCAGGATCGTATAGTCTCTGCACTTACATCAGGGAGACTGACAGACAGCTGTGTTTACATCAGCCGTCTGCCTTTCTCGCTCTCCTGTGGGAGATCGCGAGTGGCCGGCGGTCATCGAGCGGGGATGCCTGTGAACGAGCGGGGGCTGGAGCGTGCCTCCGGCGGCGTGCGCTCGCCCCCTACAGGCGGCTGAGCGAGTGACGTACCCCTACGTCACTTTGCCCAGCAGAGGCTGCCTGCCGCAGTATATCTGCGGTGGGCGGTCGTTATGTGGTTAAGGCCCCAAGATATTTTGCGCAAGTGTTTTATAAAACAATATTTTTGCTATAAATACACTAAAACCATTATTAGCAGATAAAATCACAGATAATTGTACAAAATTCCTGCTAAACCCCTCCTAAATATAAAGGTTAACCTGTATCGAGCTAATAACAAATATTTGTAACTTTTAAATTGCGCCTTTTTGCGAAATGGTGAAAATCGAACAGATACAAAAGTGTAAATATCCAAATTTCTCTATAAACCTGAAGGTTTTCATTTTTCACTTAGAGCTTTAAGAATTTGTAAAAGACCCCCAAAATCATATATTTTCTGGAAGCACATGACCTGTAGAACAATACAAAAGGTGCTACTGATTTTTAAGGCCCTGTGATAATTGCGCAAGTGTTTATCAAACAATATTTACACTAAAACCATTATTAGCAGATAAAATCACAGCTAATTTTACAAAATTCCTGCTAAATCCCCCCTAAGTATAAAAGCTTAACCTGTATTGAGTTAAAAAAAAAAAAAAATTTGTAATTTTTAAATTGCACCCTTTTGCGAAACGGTGAAAATCAAACGTATGCAAAAATGTAAATATCCAAATTTCTCTAAAAATCTGGAGGTTTTTATTTTACCCTTACAGCTTTCAGAATATGTAATAGACCCCCTCCCCCCCCCCCCCAAACCATATATTTTCTGAAAGTACATGACTTGTAGAACAAAAAGAAGGTGCTACTGGTTTTAAAGGCCCCACAATATTTGCGCAAATGTCTATCAAACAATATTTTCGCTAAAAATACACTAAAATCATTTTTAGCAGATATAAACACAGCGCATTTTACTAAATTCCTACAAAATATTAAATGCGTAACCTGTTTTGAGTTAATAAATAACAAATATTTGTAAATTTTAAATTGCGCCTTTTTGCAAAATAGTGAAAATCGAATTACCCAAAAATTTCTCTAAAAATCTGGGAGGTTTTCATTTTTTACTTACATCTTTCAGAGTTTGTAAAAGACCCCCCAAACCATATATTTTCTGAAAGCACATGACCAGTAGAATAAAAAAAAGGTGCTATTGACTTTTAATGTCCTCCAAGTTTTGTGCAAATGTTAATCAAATCCCTATTTTCACAAGAAAAAAAAACAAGAAAATCCTTATTTGCACACATAAACACAATATAATACAAAATTCCTGCTAAATTTCTACTAAGGTCCCCATTTAGTGGGGTCTGCTAAAGCATACACCCATGGAGGGCCATGTTTACCTGCACAGGGATGCACAGGTATTCTACGCATCCCTGTGCATACAGTCCTATTCATTGTGACGCAGCATTGCAAGGACAGATCTGACATCCATGCGGGTGTAGGTGCATTGACCCAAGCAAAGAGAGTGTGAGTTCAGAGACATGCACCCACACAGATGTCAAGTTGGGAGCAGTGGCTGGGTCCTTGCAGCTGCTGCTGTGTCTCAATTGACACGTTTCGGACTGCCTGCACAGGAATATACCTGTGCATTCCCGGGCAACTGCTGTGTCCCAGTTTACATCAATGGGACTGCCTGTATGGGGATGCACGGAAAACAGGCTCAGCTGCAAAACTTATGAATGGATGGAAGCCTCAGCATAGTGGCTCCCATTCATCCATACACTGTGGCATACTATGCCACTGTGACAGCTAAACATAGGAGCAATCGGACGCCCATGCCTGGGCTCATATTCATTTGAAAGATCTGACAGCGGCCTACTTTCTGGGTCTAGAAAACATCTTGGAGAATGCCCTGAGTGGCCGATATATTCACAAAAGATGTGTTCACAGAACCACAAGTACCTCCAGAGGATATTCTGGATCTGAGTTACCCCCCCATGTGGATCCCATGGCTTCTCCTACAAATGCTCATCTGCTGAACTTCGTCACCCAGTTTTACTGCTGCAAAGCCCTGGGTCAGGATTTCTCTCTTGATCACCTTGGAAGTTCAGATTGGTATACCTGTTTTCACCTACCCAGTTAATTCTCAAGTCTTTATTAAAGATTAAGCAGGAAGGCAGCTTGACAATCACGATATTTAAATTTTGTCCATGGAGGTCCTGGATTCCTCTCCTCTACAAGATGCTGGAGTGTCCACCAACACTCCTGCCAAGTGAATGGAACCTATTATGTCAGGGGGGTTAGAACAAGAAAGGAAGAGGTTTCAATAGTTAGCTCTCTCCTCCAGTTATCTATATGCTACTTAGGGCAACAAAGAGCTCTATGCAACATACCTACCACAGAGTCTGGAAAATATTTCAGGATTATTCTAAACAGAAGGGTTCAGTGACCCATGTCTTGTATTTCCTCCAGTCAGCCTCTGGGGATGAGCTACACCACCATTAAAGTCTAGGTTTCTACTATCCATTGTTTACGCATAAATTTGTGCTAAGACCATCTCTGGAGTTTCTGCCAAAGAAGTTTCAAAATTCATATTCAATTCAGTGACTATTCTGCTGTCTTTTGATTCCTCTGCTTCATCCTCTGCAGATATGCATTTGGAAAGGGTGGAATTAGTACATCTTTTCTCAACTTACCTGAGTAGGACTTAATCATTTAGGAAGACCGACAGGCTCTTTGTTCTACCTAGGAGTCCAAAAAAGAGTATGGCAGATTCCACCAGACTTAACTGACCTGGATCATTAGAACTATCCATCTGGCTTTCCCCTTCCAGTGAAAATCAGGGCACATTCCCTAGAAGGGAGGTGATGGCTTGGGCAGCATTCACTAAAGTGTCTCTAGAGGCAATATGCAAAGCAGCCAGCTGGAGTACCCCAAACACCTTCAGTAGACATTACAGGCCTTGGGCTCAGCCCATTCTTTTGGGGTTGCTGTTCTTCTGCTCTTTCCCATATTAAAGTCATTTTTTCCTGCATATTTCTTGAGTATGTTTTTTCTTCCCACCCTTTTTTTCCTTATAGTAGTTATAAAGCCTAAACATTTTTACCTTAATGCATTGTATCAGTTGTGGATATTTTAAACTTATTCATGACAAATGTTCCCATACATGTGTAATACAATCTCTCACCCACAGGTGGTTTAGTGAGCTTTTGATGTTGTGTATTTAAAGATGGCTGCCACATATCCAACTGTGGTTGTGGGGTAAGTGCAACCATGTGTTGATGACCTCACCCACAAAATGACCTGTGAGTCGTCAAGAGGAATGATTACATCCTGTGGGTGGTCTGGTATACAGGACTATAAAAAGAGTCCATAGCATGAGGAATACTCTGTTTTTTGGAGCTGTGGCAAGACCAAGCATGCAGCCAGGATTTCT
This sequence comes from Pelophylax lessonae, assembly GCF_965119305.1. Lineage (NCBI taxonomy): Eukaryota > Metazoa > Chordata > Amphibia > Anura > Ranidae > Pelophylax > Pelophylax lessonae. The sequence continues at coordinate 319,745,387 of NC_138769.1, forward strand.
TATTGTCCTGTTCCTCCAGCTATCCAGTGTAAGCTGTTAACATTCAACTACCAAAACTAAGTATTATTTGATATTGGGAATAGAAGTGTATGTTTAAGTCGTGGTATTTTGTGTAATGTTTATGGTAACTTTTATGCGTAAGAAGCTGTATGTATTTTGATGTCCACTAAAGATTTTTGTTTTATGCTTTTTATCAAAACTGCTCTCGGTGTGTCTGTTCATTTTAAATATTCACTAGATATTTCAGTGGCTGTCCAGTATACCTTCATTATAAATGTTGTTGTTGCATTAAGGTAAGAAATGTTTAGGTATGAGTATGGCCCCCTCACCTCTCCTTTTACTTACTGGAGCCCTCATCCAAACCAGTGCCCATATGCAGGTCTTCTCCCCATCACTTCCTAGTCTTACTGCCTGCTGAGGCAACAGGATCAATCAAAGCCAGTGAGGAGGGAGCAGGGGGCAGGGCTGATTACCACTGTCTGTGTCTACAGATGCAGACAGCGAGACTTGGGAGCGAGCCTGCACAAGGCGGCTTTCTATGGGGGCACTCGCCAAAGATGGAAAGCCAGGAGTGGTGGTAGGGGACCTGAGAAAATAAAGTTCGGGACTGCTCTGTGCGATTCAGTTGCACAGAGCAGATAAGAACAAACCTGTTTGTTTTTATTAAAAAATTAAAAAATGCAATCACTTTAATATTGCTATTCATGCTATTCAGATCCTAAACATATGGTGACATGAAGTGAGCCAGGATTACAAAAAATAGTTTTCTAATACTTTTATATATTTTTTCTTGCATGTCAGCATATTTTCAAACCCTGGTGTCTGGTGCAAGTCTATTATGGAACACTGGAGGGTGTAGTTATGAGGCTATTTACTACTTTTTACTTTGGGGTTGTCCTTGTGGGGTGAGGGGGCGGAACTGACTAGTGTTTAGAACACCTATACTAAATATACAGTCAGGTCCATAAATATTGGGACATCAACACAATTCTAATCTTTTTGGCTCTATACACCACCACAATGGATTTGAAATTAAACAAACAAGATGTGCTTTAACTGCAGACTTTCGGCTTTAATTTGAGGGTATTTACATCCAAATCAGGTGAACGGTGTAGGAATTACAACAGTTTGTATATCTGCCTCCCACTTTTTAAGGGACCAAAAGTAATGGGACAGATTAAAAATCATAAATCAAACTTTCACTTTTTAATACTTGGTTGCAAATCCTTTGCAGTCAACTACAGCCTGAAGTCTGGAACGCATAGACATCACCAGATGCTGGGTTTAATCCCTGGTGATGCTCTGCCAGGCCTCTACTGCAACTGTCTTCAGATCCTGCTTGTTCTTGGGGCATTTTCCCTTTAGGTTTGTCTTCAGCAAGTGAAATGCATGCTCAATCGGATTCAGGTCAGGTGATGGACTTTGCCATTGCATAACATTCCACTTCTTTCCCTTAAACTCTTTGGTTGCTTTCGCAGTATGCTTCGGGTCATTGTCCATCTGCATTGTGAAGCGCCTTCCAATGAGTTCTGAAGCATTTGGCTGAATATGAGCAGATAATATTGCCCGAAACACTTCAGAATTCATCCTGCTGCTTTTGTCAGCAGTCACATCATCAATAAATACAAGAGAACCAGTTCCATTGGCAGCCATACATGCCCACGCCATGACACTACCACCATCATGCTTCACTGAAGAGGTGGTATGCTTTGGATCATGAGCAGTTCCTTTCCTTCTCCATACTCTTCTCTTCCCATCACTCTGATACAAGTTGATCTTGATCTCATCTGTCCATAGGATGTTGTTCCAGAACTGTGAAGGCAGCAAACTCTAATCTGGCCTTCCTGTTTTTGAGGCTGACCAATGGTTTACATCTTGTGGTGAACCCTCTGTATTCACTCTGGTGAAGTCTTCTCTTGATTGTTGACTTTGACACACATACACCTACCTCCTGGAGAGTGTTCTTGATCTGGCCAACAGTTGTGAAGGGTGTTTTCTTCACCAGGGAAAGAATTCTACGGTCATCCACCACAGTTGTTTTCCTTGGTCTTCCGGGTCTTTTGGTGTTGCTGAGCTCACCGGTGCGTTCTTTCTTTTTAAGGATGTTCAAAAACAGTTGATTTGGCCAAACCTAATGTTTTTGCTATCTTTCTGATGGGTTTGTTTTGTCTTTTCAGCCTAATGATGGCTTGCTTCACTGATAGTGACAGCTCTTTGGATCTCATATTGAGAGTGGACAGCAACAGATTTCAAATGCAAATAGCACACTTGAAATGAACTCTGGACCTTTTATCTGCTCCTTGTAAATGGGATAATGAGGGAATAACACACACCTGGCCATGGAACAGCTGAGCAGCCAATTGTCCCATTACTTTTGGTCCCTTAAAAAGTGGGAGGCACATATACAAACTGTTGTAATTCCTACACCTTTCACCTAATTTGGATGTAAATACCCTCAAATTAAAGCTAAAAGTCTGCAGTTAAAGAAAATTTTGTTTGTTTCATTTCAAATCCATTGTGGTGGTGTATAGAGCCAAAAAGATTAGAATTGTGTTGATGTCCCAATATTTATGGACCTGACCGTACATTGTAATATTGATGGTGCAGACATGCCTACAGAGATAGCAGGTTCAGAGAGTTTGAAGTGTGACCAGAGTTTGCTCCGATTTGTGCTAATATTACACCACACACAATGTGTTGGCAGCCTTACAAAAGCAGTACTACCTACCTTTCCACAGGCTGATCTGCAAGCTGTTAACCTGATAGAATCAGGCCCTATACATGCTCAACTAGCTGTAGAAACAAAGTGTGGTCATTAATAACTTAGCGTAACAAGGTAGAGCCAACAATTTTCTGATTCTTTCAGCCCAGACCCTGGTAAGTCATCAAGGAGACATTCTTTTCAAACAGGCCACCAACTTTGTCAGCAGGAATAAGTGTGGCAGCAAAAAATTTCTTCTGAACACTATCATAGTAGAGACAGATCTTGCCATTGACTGGTTCAGTATTTTTTTTGTACAAAGGTCACAGTAGGTACATTAAATACAGTGGTCAGCAAGGTTGTACAGATATGTAGGTGGTCTATTGTGTTCTAGTTCACAAATGAGTACCATTGGGTGGCTGTATTGTAAGTCAAATTAAAAAGAGGAAAAAAAAAAGGGGTGGGTGGTGAGGTTGGGTAGGTGGGTTGGGAAGGCTGAGCCATCTGTGAGTCAGCTTGTGCCATTTTCACCCAAAAGACAAGGAAAAAAATTCCTTCAGGGCCTAGAAGGAATTGGAGGAGGTTATGACCAGGTGTACATCTGCATTATATGGAATTTTATAAAGGACATAAAAATGTGGTCCAGTCCAGATGCATCACCTTGGAGATAAAGTTGCCTCTGAAGGTTTCAGATGTGCCATAGGTGATGATAAAGATAAGGAATGTTTAGTAGTTGATGGAAGTTATCTTGGACTTTCAAACTGACATGTATTTTTTGAAGATCAGAGTGATGCTTACCAGACAGCCCCAGCTAATTTCACTGTTGAATGTAGAGCTGCACAATTAATCGTTAAAAAAAAAAATTACGATCTCGATTCACCCCCCCTCTCGATCTTAAAACAGCAAAAGAAAGAAGGGGGAGCAAATACCACAAGAAACAGCAATCACATTTCTGATGTCAAACCTAACCCACATCATTGAAAGTGGGGTGCACTGGCACACCCACAGCATCGATCCATGCAGACCAAATTTTATCAAATTTCCTAGGACAGTTCCTGCTCTCATAGGTAAGCCGATAAATAGGCAGTGTCTTAGCGATAGCGGCTATCCAGGTGGCATGGTTCGGAGAGTCGGATGACTTCCATTTCAAAAGTATCTCTCTCCTCACATAAAACAGAGCATACGTGATACATAACTTCGTATACCTATCTCCCACCACATCCTACAGGTTATTGAGCAGGGGAACAGCGGTGTCCAGGACCTCACTAAGCGTGTCCGTCACAGCTCGCCAAAAAGAGGCAAGCCTGGGACAGGAGGAAGGTCCCGTTGTCACGACCACATCGAGTGCAGCTAGGGTCCCTCTGGGGATATATTTTAGCCAGTCTTTGGGGCATGTAGTATACTCTGTGCAAGAATTTCAACTGTATGAACCTGTCTCTGGCCGATATCATAGAGGGGATATATGTGCTAACGCACTCCTCCCAGTCATCTGCAGTCAGTTCTGGAATGTCGCCCTTCCATTTGTCATAGGATCTTGTGAGACTCTGACTGTAGGCCACCGACAGCCTCAGGTAGAGAGAGGAAAGTGGTTTACCCATGACCTTAGAAGTCAGTAGTCGCTCTACGGGATCCGATTCAAGAGTGACAGCTCCCGGGAACTGTGCCAGCATGGCATGTCGAAGTTGCCAGTAGCGGAACTCCATGGATCTGGGTAGGGAGTGTATTTGGCGGAAGTCCGCGAAAGCGGGGAGTTTTCCATCCTGGATAACATGTTTAAAGGTGGTAATAACCCTAGCAGCCTATACCTGGGGATCAGGAATCTGGTACAAATGCGGAAGGGAAGGGTTACCCCACAGAGGGACATGGGGAGAAATGTGCAAGGGCTGACTATATACCGCTCGGGCTCGAGCCCAGATCCGTAGCACCGTCCGCATCGGGGTCGTGACCAGGGGATGAGCACGCTCCCCCTAAAGAGGAGGTTGCTCAGTGCCGCGTAAGAGCCCAGAATGGTCACCTCAAGTGTCACCGCCGAGTTCTGTTTGGGCTTGGAGAACCACCACCAGACAGTCACCAACACAGCCGCCCAAAAGTAGAGCTGAAAGTTGGGGAGTGCCAGTCACCCACCAGAAAGGGGGAGATTAAGAGTCCGTTTGGCAACCCGAGGAGTTCGTCCGGCCCAAACAAAAGACAACACAGTGTTGTCCAATTTAGAAAAGAAGAGATATCACTAGGGGAGTTTTGAAAAAAGTATAGGAATTTGGGCAGATAAACCATTTTAGGTAAGTTGATCCTCCCAACCGGTGAAAGCGGGAGGGTGTGCCAGGTTTCACACCGCCTAGTCAGGCAGTGTGAAGTGAGGATGAGGCATGGGAGAGATAGATCAATGAGTCATCTGCGTCCGCAGCCCCAGGACTTCACCAGTCAGAGACTGGAGGCAGGCATACTGGGCAGGGTCCCTAGTGCGGGTATATAAAAGTTCCAGGGCCTTGGCCTCCCGTTCCTTCTGGGTCAAGTCAGCCTTCCTACAATGTCTAACTTGCCCAATAGCAGTCTGATAATGTCCCCTAGATCACGCTTTGAAAGCATCCCACACCGCAGTCGATGAGGCCGTGCCAGGATTGACCTACCAATAGGTGGCCAGCTGGGGCCCAATAAGAGGATCCACATCAGCATCAGAGATCCAGAAACGAGATAGCTGCCAGAGTCTGTCAGAGGAGTCACCGGATACCTCTAGGTTCAATAGGATCGAGGCATGATCCGAAATACCCCGTGACAGAATCCGGACCTCCCGTACACGAGGCAAGACCGACCCCCCCCCCCCCCCCCGCATACAGCAGATCAATGCAGGAGAAGATCTTATGGGTGGCAGAGTGACAAGTATATTCTCGAGAGAGGGGGCTCCGCCACCGCCATAAATCTGTCAGTCAGTAGGTCTCGGCCCAAACCGCAAGATCCGAACTGGCAAAGGGGCCCCCAGCCACCCTGTCCACACTCGGTCCGGAACCATGTTAAAGTCTCCCAAGAAAACCACAATATCATTAGTGAATTTGACTGCCGCCTTAGTAATCTTATGTAGCAGTTTAACTGAGGCAGGAGGAGGAATAAACAACCCCACCAACAATGAGGTAAAAGATTCAAGTTTCAGGTTGAGCAGGACATACCGTCCATCCGGGTCCATGGCCAGATCCAGCAAGCGAAAAGGTAGGAACTTATGTATCAGTACGCTGACCCCTCTGGCAAAGGTGGAGAAGGTGAAATGATAATGGTGGCCAAACCACAGCTTTTTGAGGGCCAGCGTCCTACTACCCACTAAGTTAATCTCTTGGAGAATACAGATATGAGGATTGAATGATTTGAGGTATTGAAACAACAGGGACCTCTTAACAGGGGAGTTCAGTCCCCTGGTATTCCAGGAGATGATATTTATGCTAGCCATGGACATAGACGAAGAAAAAGAGGGTCAGGAGAGGAAGGCCGCCCCCGTCCCTCAGCACTGAGGACCCGGATGGAGGACACACCCTCAGACATTGTCATAGAACATATACACTGAGATCTGCATAAAAAATAATTGTGCCATAGAAATAAAGAATAAAACTGATTGCAACAAAACAAAATGGAATATAGCAAAAAACAAATATCCTCAGACCCCCCACCCGACCCATCCCCCCAAAACTGGGGAGGGCTTGCATCCCAACTTCTGTGGACATTACAATCGCACTTGGAGGTGAGTGACCAGAGGACACCAAACTACCCCTCCTCCAGCACACAGCAGAAGGATGGGGATTCCGGCTAAGGGTATAGACATAGATCACCCAGACATCTGGGGGGCACAAAACTTAACAGTAATAAAATAAAACAGAGTTCCTGAAAACGACCTGATATAACAATAACACCGCCTCCCCACTGGGGAGTAAGAGCCCAAAAGTTCTCACCAGGGAGGGCGGGCATACTAGGCCCAGGGACCCAAAACCGACCCAGACAATGGAAGCAGTGTTGTGTAGTTACCCCGGAGGGAACACAGAGTCACAGGGCCAACAGAAAGGGACCAACCGGGACTGTCCCCGTGCAATTCTCTTGAGCGTAACTTGGGCAGGGTAGAAAGATTCCAGGAAAGAAAACATCAGGGAGGATCACTGGGAAACAGCGAGGCAGGCCACAGAGGAACTTGCATAGGAAGCATCAAGCAAAGTACAGTATCAGGCCTTCCTGTATGCCTCCACCCAGGAGGCCGCATCTTTAGGGGAAGTAAAAAAGTGCACTCGATCGCCATCTTGAACACAAAGTTTGGCCGGAAAAAGTGTACTGTACTTCAGCCCCTTCTCTCGCAGTTTAGCACGAACAAAGTCAAACTATTCCCTCTGGCGTTGGGTCTCAACGGAGTAATCAGGAAAAACTGACAGCTTGGTGTTCTCATAGCGCAGGTCTTCCTGCTGGAGGGCTGCTCTAAGAGCTAGGTCACGATCCCGATAATGCAGGAGTTTAAAGATGAACGTGCGGGGGGGGGGGGACCAGAAGGGCCCCGCACCACTGGCATATGATGGGCCCGCTCGACCGTGAAGTGGGGAGAGAATTTGACTCCAGGTAGGATGGCGTGGGAGCAGGCGCTCAGTGAAGGCCAACGGGTCCGTCCCCTCTGAGCCCTCCGGGAGACCGATGATGTGGAGGTTATTCCGCCTGTTGCGGTTTACCGCGGCCTCAGCCCACGCCTCGAGGTGCTTGACTTTGATTTTGAGCGTCTGGAGGTCCGTGTGATGTTCCCGCTGCACATCCTCCACCTCTGAGACCCTCCGTTCAGCCTCCGTCACTCGTTCCCGGAATTTGTCCAGATCCCTCCCGATAAGTCCAATGTCCAACTGCATATTGTCTATTTTGGAGGTGAGGGCGGTTTGGCAGGCAGAGATGGCCTGCATGAGGGTCTCAAAGTTGGCAGGGGGGTCAGGGGCCGAGTCCGTGCGGTCCGTCTGAGATGCCATAGATTTGAAGGGTAGGCCCGAGGCCCACGAGTCAGCCACGGTACTTATAGTCTCTGTTGTGCGGCGTGTCTGCACACTTTCCTTGGCTTTGTGCATCCCCCAGGGGTGAGGTGACAATCAGGAGTTAGAGGAACCTGTCAGGGCGTTGATCTATGCAGGATAAGTAGCAGGATAAAGGCCGGAATCGGGAGCTCAGTTAAAACACGTCCGCTCCCGGCGCCATCTTGGACATGCCCCCCTCTGGCAAATGTTTATCAACATTGTTAAAGCTGCTAGATAACTAAAAACACAATGTTTTACAATGTATCATTTCCTTCTTTTTTTAGATCAAAGGAATGAACTTCTGTCTGTAAGTGAGGGCAGTTTAACCTCTTAGAGTCGGTTCACACTAGCGCGACTTGTCAGCCTGACAAGTCGCGCTCCCTCACGGTCCATTGACTGCTACAGGACCCGTTCTAATAGGAGCGACACAAGTCGCTCCGACTTAGAAAAAGGGTCCTGTACTACTTCGGGGCGACCTCGGAGCGACTTGCATAGACTTCCATTATGTGAAGTCCCTGCAAGTCGCTCCGAAGTCGTGGTGCATGGTAATGCACAAGTCGCCCCCGAAGTAGTAAGGAGTCGTGTCGCCTCAGTGTGAACCGGCTCTTAGATGAAGCCTTTTTCTGACACTTGTTGCTTACAAGTAAAATCTATATTTTTTGCTAGAAAATTACTTAGAACCCCCAAACCTTTTATATATATATATATATATATATATATATATATATATATATATATATATATATATATTTTTTTTTATAGCAGAGACCCTTGAGAATAAAATGGCGATCGTTGCAATCTTTTATGTCACACTGTATTTGCGCTGAAGTCTGTCAAATGCAGTTTATTGGGAAAAAAATACACTTTAATGAATTAAAAAAAATAAAAATAAACAGTAATGTTAGCCCAATTTTTAGTATAATGTAAAGGATGATGTTACGCCGAGAATCATGATCTTTATTCTAAGCAAAAAAATAGCGATTCTCATTTTATCCACAATTGTGCAGCTCTAGTTAAATTGTTACCATCTCTCCTGAGGGCCAGACCCCTAACAGCCTTCTCTCCTTTAATGACCAGACTTGTCCTGACACCATCCCCCCACACAGCTTTTTTCTGGGAAGTTCAGGGTACTGCTGTTTCTCCTTCCTCCGCTCTTATGGAGCTGAGAACAGAGGGAATGTGATCACTTATTAAAAAAAGGGGGAAAAGAAGTGTTTATAATGTATACAGTATATGTATTTATACACAAATTTTTTGTCTTTCATTTCTATTTTAAACCTTGTTTTACAAAGTGAGGGTTTACGCATACCGTATATACTCGAGTATAAGCCGACCCGAATATAAGCCGAGACCCCTACTTTTGCCACAAAAAAGTGGGAAAACTTATTGACTCGAGTATAAGCCTAGGGTGGGAAATGCTGCAGCTACTGGACCCAACTGGACCACCACGAGACACAAAACAGGGGCTGCGTGCATGGTACAGGAGATAGCGCAGGTCATAGTACAGGCATTGCACAGGTCATGGTAAGGGCATGGCACAGGTCAGGGCACAGGTGATGGTACAGGCATGGCACAGATGAAGGTATAGGCATGGCACAGGTCATGGTACATGCATGGCACAGGTCACAGTACAGGCATGGCACAGGTCACAGTACAGGCATGGCACAGGTCACAGTACAGGCATGGCACAGGTCACAGTACAGGCATGGCACAGGTCATGGTACAGGCATGGCACAGGTCATGGTACAGGCATGGCACAGGTCATGGTACAGGCATGGCACAGGTCATGGTACAGGCATGGCACAGGTGATGGTATAGGCATAGTACAGGTGATGGTATAGGCATGGCACAGTAAGTACAGGCATGGCACAGTATGTATAGGCATGGCACAGTATGTATAGGCATGGCACAGTAGGTAGAGGCATGGCACAGTAATTAGAGGCATGGCACAGTAATTAGAGGCATGGCACAGTATGTATAGGCATGGCACAGTATGTATAGGCATGGCACAGTATGTACAGGCATGGCACAGTAATTAGAGGCATGGCACAGTATGTATAGGCATGGCACAGTAGGTATAGGCATGGCACAGTAATTACAGGCATGGCACAGGAGATGCAGTGCTGCGGGCATGGTACAGGAGAATGTCTGTACCATGCCCGCAGCACTGCATGAGGAAATACAGGGGCTGCGGAGGCATCTCACTTACCTGTCGGTGAGGCGCCGTCTTCGATTTAAAAATCGCGCCACCCGGCGCCGCCATACGTCACCGCAAATGCGCCACCGATGCTCGGGAAAAGCCGAACACGTTCGGCTATTTCCGGGCATGCAGCACATGCGCAGTGACACGTCGGCGCCGAGCGGCGCCATTTTTAAAAAGACACTCCAGTCAGTGACTCGAGTATAAGCCGAGGGGTGCATTTTCAGCATGAAAAAACATGCTGAAAAACTCGGCTTATACTCGAGTATATACGGTACTTTAACTGCAGACTGGAGCAGTGTGTCTTAAACTAGATCATTTTATAGCTCTGCGGCTCTCATGCTTACTCTTTAGCATCCTTTCCTAGAGTACTCAGTAGTTTGGTTAGTGACATTGTCAGAGAGTCAAGCAAAAATTTCCAGCCACTGTAGGGCAGAGAATGGCTTTATAAAAATAAGTCCGGATCAGATAAGATGACAATATCAACCAGCTATCCCAGAAACCAACAGATCACCCAGCACCACTTCCACCACTTCCACCGCCTGTCCAGCAACACACCACCATTGTATCAGTCTCACAAGTAATCCTGCCTCAAGTAACATTTATACATATATTATATACTGTATATATACTGTATTTATCAGATCGAATCAGAAATTATAACAAATCTTTAGTGGAGCGCATACCAGTAGCTGCCTAATTTAAAAAAAATGGCCTCAACTTTGCCTATATTCTGTGTATAATGTGCAGTATATTTTAGTCAGTGCATAGAATTGATGACAAGCATACATATTAGAAAAGAAAAAGCTTAATTTTTACGAATGAGGCGAATGCAACAGTTATCATTTATAGTAACACTTCTGACTCACAGCAATTTTGAATAAAGCAAACCATAAATTCATGAGCATCTGCTCACCTTAGATACAGTATAATTATTTTCCTTTTCTTTGTTAAGGAATTGTTGTTTTTTTTTTTTTTTCCTGTTTTCAGATTTTTTTTTTCTTCATAAACTGGATCGGAGCCGTGTTTTTTTTTTTATAGTGTATGTAGTAAAACCAATAGTCCCCTATCTGCTGTGTGTTTTTTATTTTTTCTTGCAACTTATTGTAAATCTTTTTAGGCTACGTTTCCACTATTGCGGCTACAAAGTCGCGCTACTTCTAACGCGACTTTGTAGTGTGACTTGTTTGCAGCTACTTCTGGGGACTTTAGTGCGACCTTCCTTCTATGAGAGACAAGTCGCACTGAAGTCGGCCCAAAAGTAGTGCAAAAACTATTTTTCAAGTCGCTTTGACTCAAGTCGCAGCAGTTAGAACGGGCCAAATTGAAATGAATGGCTTTTGACTTGCTGTGTGACTTGACATGTGTCAAGTTGTGTCAAGTCGCACAACAAGTCGCAATAGTGGAAACTGAGCCTTAAAGTGATATGTTCTTTTTGTGTTTTTCTGAACTTTACCAAGAGATACAGTATGCAAAATATTTTTGGAAGTGTTATCTAGTAAGCTACTTTTAGCATAAAGTATAATTTTAGAGATGGATAATGTATATTGCATTTTTTTTTCTAACAATATGTTAAAATGATTATTATCATTTAGTTTTAGGCAACAAGTGAAATCAATCAAGGTGTAATTTTCCATTCTGGCTGGAGTGTACCTCTACGAGTAGATTAAGTATGTTTTAAATGCATTAACCAGGGCCGGCCCTACAATGGGTCCCAGTGGGTCCATTGGACCCAGGCGGCAGTTGAGCAGGGGCGGCCGCAGCGCGGCCGCCATGTGACCAAATCCCCCTGACAGCCAGTGTAGAAGAGAGGTAAATTCATTGCCAGCAGTAAGTGTAGCGGCCGCAGATGGGAGTATTTTATTTACACTGGCCGCCGCGCCGTCTCTGCTCCATAATGTCTCACTCAGTGTCACCGTGGTCCGTGACCTCCCTATGCCGCTGACTGGCCGAGCGGGACGAGCGGCAATGACGGTATTGGTTTGGAGCAGTGTAGGTGGGCGGGCTTGTGGGGGCGGAGCCAGAGCAAGTGTTAGAGAGTGGAGGCGGAGCAGCTTTCCAGGCAGGAGGCAGCACAGCACAAGAACCTGCTTACTACCACACAGTGCAGTGCTGTAAGAATGCAAGAATTTGCTGGTGAGTGAGTGTGAGACCCGGTTCACACTCATGCGAGTGCCGGGTTCGCATGTAATGTCGGAGCGCACTGCTCCGACATTACATGCGATCAGCTGTGCGGTGCGAGTTTAGCCATACAGTTTGTATGGCTAAATTCGCATCGCACCCGGTGCAAACACGCACAGGAGGCATTTTTGCAGCCGCATCAGGATCGGATCGCACAGCGGTTCACACTTGTGCGATCCCATCCTGTGCGAACTGCACGATCGCACTGCGATATGCGATCAAACTGGGGGTGTCGTTAAGATTACATTGACACCCCCAGCGTATCGCATATGGCAGTGTGAACTGCCGGGGGTGCGTGTGCGATGCGGGAAAAGGCTGCGAATTCGCAGCCTTCCCGCATCGCAATAGTGTGACCCGAGCCTAATAGATAAATGAAAATGATAAAAGCCACTAATTAATAATGAGGCAATATTGTGATGTGAGGATAATATTGTGATTTAAGCAAATTGCTGCTGCTTAGGGGTGTGAGACATGTAAATATGCAAAGGCAGCGCTAAATCCTCCTAGTGAATGAAGTGCTCCACTATTACAAAATGCAAATGCTGTGCAAACTACAAATGAATATAATCAGAACATATAAATATACATAATCAATGTGCAATTTCTGAAAGTGCAATCCACAATCAAGGTGCTATTGTGCAAAAAAAGTGCTCAAGTGCATGTGGTATATATATATATATATATATATATATATATATATATATATATACATGTGTAAAGTCACACAATTACTAATCATCATAAGCTAGAAACAATGAGTAGTCCAAAATGTAAGTCCCATGTGCAAATATGTGGCAGCCAAAACGTGGTGACTGTATGTTGTACAAACAATAGTGGTGGCACCCTCTGAACATCGCCAAACTGTGTAAAAAATGCAGACTCACCTGATGGAGTTGATCTTTGTTGTCTTATGTCAACTAAAGATCAAAAAGTGCTTTGGAATCTCTGTGGGTTAGATGGCTTGTGTCCCAATGGATGTAATTCTTGGTGGTGATCTCAGAGGGCAAGATGCACTTGTAGTTTGCACAGTATTTGCATTTTGGAATAGTGGAGCACTTCATTCACTAGGAGGATTTAGCGCTGCCTTTGCTGGTGAGTGGGTTCTAAGAAATCTAGTTAATAATGTGAGTGGCTGACTTGGTTGCTCTTTTTAATGTGTTTACTCATTACAATTGATGGCTACAGCGCAGCTGGCTAGTTCTAGGAGGCCATCATATAGAGGCCCCCCGTTCGTGCGTGTGGAAGTGTCCATGATGGCTGGGTCTGCAGGACCTAGCGCATCACGAATCCTGGCAAAGGGCAATGACAGCAGCCCTTTACCACCGATGCAGCACGAGAGGAGAGAGAGACACCGCAGCAGCGTGAGCTGAACTGGCAATGACGCCGGATTGTTGACAAGTGATTTCTAGTTTTAATAATAATGGATGGATGTGGGGGGGGGGGGGGGGATTTTGGTGGGCGTGATTTTTTTTTTTTTTAGCAGCATTTTATTCTTGGACCCAGGCAGCACGATGCCTTGGGCCAGCCCTGGCATTAACCGTAATGATTTAACTGTTGGGACCTATTAAAAGATTGCTACTGCAGGTGTCTGATGGTACCTATCAATTATTTACTAATGGCCCCCTATCAATGCTTGACTAGTTGGAGCCACTCTTTGTTTTTCCTTTTTTTTTTTTTTTGCTTTTCACTGGCAGTGTTATAGTTAGTCCCAACCCCTGTCAATTTTGCTGGAGAGCCTGGTCTCTGTGTACATGGGAGGAATAACACCAATAGAGGACTGCACAAATAAAAAGGTGGTCTACAGTTAGTAGAATATTTTTTTTTTTTTTTTACAGTTTATGGCCCCTGAGATAAATAAACCCTGGGACAATGTAACTTTACTGTAAAAATCAAAGAGTGATGTTATGGTAGAATAACATTTTATTATAATTAACCTAACGCTTACTTGTATATTTTTCATTATATATTTTAGTAAGTAATATTCCTGGTTTCAATAGTGGCTCTTCCATGGATAATGGAAGGTCTGTTTTTTTTGCCAACGCTCTGCTCCCCTCCCCTAACACAAATGGCTTTAAAAAGCACATGGTATTATAATTATAATTTCATTTATTTGTTATCTGCACTGGCAAGCAGGTTAGGGGTTTTTTTTTTACAAACAAGGTTGCTCTTTATTGAAATTGAGAAGGAAACATACAGAATATAACAAAGCAAGTTAGTTTTTACACACAATTTTTTTTGACATTTTGACAAAAATGCTACTTAGTATATTTAATTATTTAGCCATTTATGTAAAGGGTATAGTACATTTATTTTTACATTCAACAATACATTAATGAAATTTAGGCAAAAAACAAATCTCTGTCCAGGAAACTAAATATGAAAATACTGCCTTCTTTTTGTAAGCCTTAGAAAAATATTTAACCACCCGCCATCCGCGCTACAGCCTATATACGGCTGCAGCGCGGACTTGAATTTTTTAAAAACGGCCTCCCAGTGACACGCCCCCAGCGCGCTGTCCCTTGGACACGGCCGATCACAGATCGTGGTGAATGGCCAATCACAGCGGCCATTCACCACGTGATCGGGCCGTCCAATGAGCGATGATCTCATATGTAAACATATGAGATCATCTCTCATCGCCGTCGCTCCTTCCTCACACGGAGCCTGCAGTGTGAGGAAGGAGGGGGAGCCTCACAGCGCCGGGGACACAGGAGAATGTAATTTAGGGCACCGATCACCAGTGCCCTGATTACTAAAGGTAAAAATACACACACAGTGCCCCCCCATCAGTGCCCACAGTGCCCGCCATCAGTGCCCCCCATCAATGCCCACAATCAGTGCCCATAGTGCTGCTAGTCAGTGCCCATCAGTGCCTGCTCATCTAGGCACTGATGAGCACTGACTGGCAGCACTATGGGCACTGAGTGTGGGCACTGATGGTGCTGCCCATCAGTGCCGCTCATCAGTGCCACCCGTCAGTGTCCAGTGCCATCTGCCAGTGCCCATCAGTGCCGCCCGTCAGTGCCGCCTCTCAGTGCCGCCTCTCAGTGCCCAGCAGTGCCACCTGTCAGTGACCAGCAGTGCCGCCTCTCAGTGCCCATCAGTGCCACCTCTCAGTGCCCAGCAGTGCCACCTCTCAGTGCCCAGCAGTGCCACCTCTCAGTGCCACCTATCAGTGCCGCCTATCAGTGCTCATCAGTGCGGCATATTAGTACCTCCTCATCAGTGCCCATAAGTGCCACCTCATCAGTGCCCATAAGTGCCACCTCATCAGTGCCCATCAGTGCAGCCTATCAGTGCCCATCAGTGCCGCCTCATCAGCGCACATCAGTGAAGGAGAAAAATTTATTTTCAAAATTTACTCGCAGAAAATAAGAAAAACTTTTTTTTTTTTTTTCAAAATTTTCTGTCTTTATTCTTTTTTTTTGTAAAAAATAAAAAACCCAGAGGTGATTACATACCACCAAAAGAAAGCTCTATTTGTGTGAAAAAAATGATAAAAATGTAATATGGGTACAGTGTAGCATGACCGCGCAATTGTCAGTCAAAGTGTGAGAGCGCTGAAAGCTGAAAATTGGCCTGGATGGGAAGGGTGTTTAAGTGCACAGAAGGCAAGTGGTTAAATAGGCATCCCCACTCTAAAATAAGAATCAGGGGACTGTCGGAGGTCACTGGAACCAAATATTTGAACAATCGCAATTATTGATATTTTTAAATCTATTTTGGGGGATGACACCAAGTGCCAGATTGCAACTAAAAGAGCCATTAGGGCCCTGGTTCCTAAAAAGGACAATGTTGCTAAACCTTGTGAAGTTATATGTAAGCTGCACAAGTATTTAGACAAGGAAACTTTAAAAAAAATAGCAAACATGTCATATTTACCTCTTACTTCTGGGATCTTGTGGCACTCCTGGCTCCTCCTCCCTGCTGAGTGCCCCCATAGCAAGCACAGCGGGGTTTGGCCCCTCCTCACAGGCTGTGATTGACAGCAGCAGGAGTCAACAGCTCTCGATGCTGCCTTCATTTTCAGTAATAAAATGTAATTTGCACTGTTACTGTATTGCAGATTTATTTTTGACCATAAGATGGTAGCGTTTAGCATCTCTGCTAATCATAGTCCCAATACAGGAGCACAGAGACTGCTGGGATTTGTGTGCTGAAAGCAGAATTTTCCCTCACAGTAGAGCTGAAACGAAACTACAAAGTCCAGAGGAAATCACCAGGGGGCAGGAGCAGATAAAAGCAAAAAGCCCAGGAACACGGAGGAGGGTTAGAGAGAGACTTTTCTGGTGTAAGGAGGTGTGTGTGAGAGCCACTTGGAGCTAATGGGCCTAGACCATACTGGGTTAGGTTGGGAAGACACAACTGACACTGAGAAGCTGGGTATCCTATGGGAGGCAGACTGGTGGAGACTATTAGCTACAGGATTGCAGATTCCAGATTGAAGGAAAAGGGATGACATTCCGCTGCCACAACTAGACAACTAGAGGACTCCTAGGAGGTGGGATGTACACAGATCCCTACAACTGTCTCAGCAGCCTGTATAAGTTTCCATTTTGTTCACTTCACTTACTTAGACTTGCCTATTTCTTACAATTATGACCCCTGGACCAAAAGACTATCACCTGAAAGACTTTGTCATCAGCATGGAGGGCCTTTCACACTAGAAAACTTTTATGTTTGACCTTGGTTATCTATTATCTCCCTTTCCTGTAATGATAAACTTTGAACTGAGGTTGATGGTATTCCATCATATTAACTCCTGGTGGGTGGTGGGACTTGCTGGTTTATTTTACAACTGCCAGAGGTGATAGGTGAATTGATTGCGTCATGAACAGTATTTTTCTGTTCTTTGGTTTGATATGCATTTAAAAACAAATGTTTTTTTGTTGGCTGCTGTGCAGTTTGCTGGTGGCCACTGGTGAGGCTATATCCCTATTATTAGGTCTGCTGCTTCACCTGGCTAGCTGTATGCAAATACTTCCAACCATAGTTCCAATGTTTACTGTTAATGATGGTATCCTATGTTTCAACCGGAGGGGGGGGTCTGAGCATGTCCTCAGTTGCCGATTTACCCCTATTAGTTTCACTCCCACCTTCTAGGGGAATTTATCTCTACTTTGAGACACTCCCTGTGGTGGGTTCAGCCCTTGCTTTGGGGTACTGGCCCACTACAGGTGTGTTTAGAGTGTTGGTTATTTTGTACTGTTGCATGTATTATTCTTTTTTTGTGTACCATCCAGAGGAGTCAAAGAAACGTGACGGCAGAAAAAGACTGATTAGTCTATCAAGGCCCATTTTTCCTTTTCTTTCGTTTTGATTTTTCGTTAACTTTATTGTCTGAGTATAGATCTATGTTTGTCCCAAGCATGTTTGAAGCCATTAACTGCTGACTGTCTCACTACCTCTGCTGGTAGTTTATTGCAAGCATTAACTACCCTTTCAGTAAAATAATACTTTCTAAGATTAGTTTTGAACTTTCCTCCAGTTAGTTTGAGGCAGAGATGTATAGTAACGAAGTAGAACTACTTAAGTACTGTACTTAAGTACCGAAATGCGGTATCTGTACTTTCCTAGAGTAGAATTTTTTTCTCCTACTTCTACTTTTACTTCACTACATTTTTTCGATGATTTCGATACTTCTACTCAAGTATTTTTTTTTTGTGCTGCATAGTTACTCGTTACTTTTAAAAAAATTACCACTGCCAGAACAGTAGATGGCAGGTTGCATAAAGCTCAAAAAAATGTGTATAATGTCATTTGTAAATCAGGGCATACGAAAATAAAGGCTGTGTATAATAAAAGCTGCTATACCAAATCTTTCCAATAAAAAGAAAATATGAAACAAACAAATAAATGGTGCTACAGCGCTTAAAGTGCATCAAGAAACTACTAACAAACACAGGTTAATCATTTGAATAAATCATTTGAAATAATAAAAACAATATGATATTCATACTTTTGACTTCTTTCTTTAATAACTACATAACACAGTACTTCTACTTCTACTTTCAGTACTTGAGTAGAAATTTTTTTTCAAAACTACTGGTACTTTTTACTTTTAGTACTTAAGTAGCAAATTTTTTGAAAAAACTACTTGCAATACTTAAGTAAAAAAAATGTTGAATACTTTAGTACTTCTACTTAAGTAACTTTTTCTGAGAGCACTTCCACTTCTACTCAAGTAATTTTTTGATCGAGCACTTGTACTTTTACTCAAGTAGAAATTTCGAGTACTTTATACAAGTCTGGTTTGAGGTCATGTCTCCATGTTCTTGTTTTTGGTTTCATATTGAAAAAACTGCCCTCCTGAACCTTATTCATCCCTTTGATGTTTTTAAAGGGTTTTTTTTAATCAAAGAAACAAGGCTGTTGGTGGAAACTGATCTCCTGATTAAAATTGTGGAACTACAAGTGATTCTGTTATCCCTTCAACGTTAGACTTGCTTGCAGGGTCGTCTGACCAAAGTTCAATTGAACAATGCCATTGCTATGATTTACATCAACCATTCAAGGAGGAACCAGAAGTCTCACAGCTCATAGAGATGCCCACTGGATTCTGGCTTTGGGAGAGCTTCACGTTCTAGGCCTATGTGCCATGCAAATTCCAGATATTGAAAGCTGGTAGGCAAACTCCCTCAGTTACAAATGTTTGGACTCCGGAGAATGTTCTTTTCACCCCAGAATGTTTCAAGACTTCTGTTGCAGATGGGGACGATGGACATGGATCTTCTGGCTTCCAGGATAAACAGCAAACTGAAACTCTGTCCTCTCCTTCTCCACAGGATTGAGTCTCATTAGACTAAACTGGCCCAGGAAGGTGTAGCACTCAGACCTTGTTAAGCTCCTGACAGACCCTGCATGGATTCTATCAGTTTGTCTGGATCTTCAGTCCAAATGGCTGGTTTATCACCCTTCTTGGTTGCTGACTATAAAAGTCTGTTTGTAGAAGCCCAGGTGCTGAGGTCAGATACGTTCTTGAAAGCTAAGAATCTGACTTCTTACAAAGTCTACCATCACACTTGGAAAGTGTACGCCTCTTAGTGAGAGCCACGAATACCATAAGAGTCAGATTTTAACCTTGGTAGTTTCTGTTCAGAGACCACTTGTCTAGTGAAGGCATTTGAACTTGTCTCAGACTGGTTCAATTGGTTCTTGAGAATTCACCCTTTGAACCTATTAGGAATATTTCCCTGACTTCCCTTACTACAAAGATTGCCTATCTCGTTAACAAGTCTGCGAGACGAGTGTCAGAGTTGGCAATCTTGACTTGTAAAGAACCCTTTCTTGTGCTACACAAAGAAAAAAGACAACAAAAACATTCTAAGCAGATTTCCCTGCATTGTTCGGATATGGTGCGTGTTGTTCCAAGTCTGTCTCCCAGGTAATGCTCCCTTTAAAAGTTTAAATCTGTTGGTCATTCCTGAAGGTCCCCAAAGGGGACAGGCTACTTCTCCTGCCATTCTGCTCTTGTGATATACTCCTACTATATCTTGCTACAAATCCAAGGCTTCCTAGAAGTCAGAGGGGTTATACTGGGCTGTCCTTTTCAGCTTTATTAGCTTTGTTTGCCAGTATCCAAACTCCTAATGGCATTAGCATAACCCAGTGTACTTCATCCTGTGTCCCTTAATGTACCCCAGAAAGGATTTTACAGTAAGTCAAGTCTTTTTTTTATGTGCACACAAACACAATATCAACTCTAAATTTTCACTTTAGTGGATGGAATTCTAGATGCCTCCAAAATGCAAGAATAAAATAAAAATATATTACGATATTATACATAAAATATGTATCGTAAACATTTCTACAGGCTTGCTTGATATTAAAAGCATAACTGACTTCGAGTTGGGAAAGTTTATATAGTCCAAACCTTGTAAAGGAATGGAAATTAATGCCTTATCTCTATTGCTGTTTTAGTACAATGGTCACCAGGACAAATGTGGAAATTGAGCGTTCTTAACACAGACCGAGAAAGCAAACATGACAAGTGTTCCAACCCCTCACCAATCTATCTAAAACAAAAAAAATGTTGCTTTAGATACATTTTAAAAAATATCTATACCCAACATTTCATATTCTTGATATGTGCCTGCTGTACCATTTACTTGTATGAAAAAGTATCATATTCTCTTTGCAAAGGCTTCCATTATGTGAAACACTAAGATCCGTTCTCTAGCTTTGCTGAGAACTTAGTGGGGTTAATTTACTAACCTGGAGAGTACAAAATCTGGTGCAGCGGTGCATGCCAGTGCTACCCAGGACAAGGTCATCCAACATGCAGGACAAAGATGCCAAACAGCGCCCCCTTCCCTTAGGGTTAGCAGTGATTTTGCTGTCGCTAGTCCTGTCAGCCTTGTAACAGCAGCAACTGGCACAGGGCACCCCCATCCCTGCAATAAACCATTGCGCCCAGGGCAGCTGCTCCCTCCAGCCCACCCCTTGTCCCTTCCTTGATGGTAGCCAATCAGACTTGTCCTGACACACACACCCTGCACAACCTTTCAGTGGAAAGATCAGTGTACTGCTGGTTTTCATCCCCTAGCTTTTATGCAGCTGAGAACAGCGGGAATGTGATTTCTTATAAATAAAGGGAAATAAAAGGTATTTAAATTTTTTTTTTATCTACAGTGGGTACGGAAAGTATTCAGACCCCCTTAAATTTTCCACTCTTTGTTATATTGCAGCCATTTGCTAAAATCATTTAGGTTCATTCTTCTTCCTCATGAATGTACACATAGCACCCCATACTGACAGAAAAACACAGACTTGTTGACATTGTTGCAGATTTATTAAAAAAGAAAAACTGAAATATCACATGGTCCTAAGTATTCAGACCCTTTGCTGTGACACTCATATATTTAACTCAGGTGCTTTCCATTTCTTCTGATCATCCTTGAGATGGTTCTACACCTTCATTTGAGTCCAGCTGTGTTTGATTATGCTGATTGGACTTGATTAGGAAAGCCACACACCTGTCTATATAAGACCTTCCAGATCACAATGCATGTCAGAGCAAATGAGAATCATGAGGTCAAAGGAACTGCCTGAAGAGCTCAGAGACAGAATTGTGGCAAGGCACAGATCTGGCCAAGGTTACAAAAAGATTTCTGCTGCACTTAAGGTTCCTAAGAGCACAGTGGCCTCCATAATCCTCAAATGGAAGACGTTTGGGATGACCAGAACCCTTCCTAGAGCTGGCCGTCCGGCCAAACTGAGCTATCGGGGGAGAAGAGCCTTGGTGAGAGAGGTAAAGAAGAACCCAAAGATCACTGTGGCTGAGCTCCAGACATGCAGTCAGGAGATGGGAGAAAGTTGTAGAAAGTCAACCATCACTGCAGCCCTCCACCAGTCGGGGCTTTATGGCAGAGTGGCCCGACGGAAGCCTCTCCTCAGTGTAAGACACATGAAAGCCCGCATGGAGTTTGCTAAAAAACACCTGAAGGACTCCAAGATGGGGAGAAATAAGATTCTCTGGTCTGATGAGACCAAAATAGAACTTTTTGGCCTTAATTCTAAGCGGTATGTGTGGAGAAAACCAGGCACTGCTCATCACCTGTCCAATACAGTCCCAACAGCTGACTGTTCTTCTCTCTCGGTGGGGAGCAATTGCGGGTGGCCGGTGGCAATCGCGGTTGCTGGCCCCATGCATCGGCATCCTGCGGAAGCAGCACACCGACAGCACCACGCGCGCAACTGACATATTACGGTTCTTGCAGCCGAGCCAGTCTGCCGCAGTAAAACTGCGGTGGGCAGTCAGCAAGTGGTAATCAAACCAGATTTTGGTGGATTACATCTGCCAGATTTAAAGATAAGAGTCAATCATAAAACAACTATACTTGAAAGGAATGTAAACCCCAACAATAACATTTCCTATTTGCTCTCTTCTGGACTGTTAAATATACACTATACTGTCAAAAGTATTGGGACACCTGCCTTTACACGCACATGAACTTTAATGGCATCCCAGTCTTAGCCGTAGGGTTCAATATTGAGTGGGCCCACTCTCTACAGCTATAACAGCTTCAACTCTTCTAGGAAGATTGTCCACAAGGTTTAGGAGTGTGTCTATGGGAATGTTTGACCATTTTTCCAGAAGTGCATTTGTGAGGTCAGGGACTGATGTGGACAAGAAGTCCTGGCTTGCAGTCTCCGCTCAAATTCATCCCAAAGGTGTTCCATTGGGTTGAGTTTAGGACTCTGTGCAGGCCAGTCAAGTTCCTCCACACCAAACTCGCTCATCCATGTCTTTATAGACCTTGCTCTGTGCATTAGTCCAAATCATTTGGTGGAGGGGGGATTATGGTGTGGGGTTGTTTTTCAGGGAATGGGCTTGGCCCCTTAGTTCCAATGAAGGAAACGCTTAAGGCGTCAGCAACAGTTTAAGGTTGTCCTTCCTGTTCCAATATGACTGCGCACTAGTGCAGAAAGCAAGCACTGGAGCAGCTGCAGAAAACAGTATTATGCAAGGCAGGAGGGGAGGAAATTTGCCCCAGTTCATAGAAATGACAGGGAGAGAGAAAGATGCAGAGACGCTGAGGAAGAGCAGGATGGTGGAAGCACATAATCTGACCACGCTATCATGGATCAGCAGCCATGATTAGCATGGTCAGTACACATAGGGAAACACAAGAACAGGCAGGATCAACCAGGTATTGTACAGCATGGAAAGGGCCAATTGACACTGCACTAAACACTATGCTATTATCACGTACCTGATCAGAGGCCGAGGTGCTGAGAGGGCTGCCCTTGTGGCTAAGTGCAAGGCACCCCTGGAGGTGGAGACAGGGAGTGCTGTGCCCAAAGGAACAGGAGCAGGCTCCCATGAACTTTCCTCAGGTGAATATCCTTTCCACTTAATCAGGTATTGGACCTGTCTTCCCCTCTTTCGGCAGTCTAGGATGGCCTCTACCTCATGCTCAAATTCCTCAACCACCGAGATGGGAGGTGGGGGTGGATCACCCCTTCCTGAGAAAGGGCCAGAAGAGGCAGGCTTGAGCAAGGAGATATGAAAAACAGGATGGATCCTGTAGGAATCCGGTAAGGAAAGTTCGAAGGCTACAGGGTTGATTTCCTTCTTGATTTTGAAAGGGCCAATGTACCTTGGGCCCAACTTCCGTGATGGGCAGGGTAGTTTGAGGTTTGCCGTGGAGAGCCATACTTCCTCCCCCATTTTCAAGGCTGGATTCTCCTTTCTCTTCTTGTCATATGACCTCTTGTAATCTTCCTGCGCTTTACGCATGGTTGCCTGGAGGGTTAGGTAGTTCTCTTGGATAAAGGTTAATCTATCCTGAACTGCAGGTACTGTTGCTTCTGATATAGAGTTGGGTAAAAAAGAGGGGTGAAAGCCGTAATTGGCCCAGAATGGGGATTGGTTGGTGGTTGCATGAATAGAGTTGTTGTAAGCAAACTTTGCGCAAGGCAGTAGGGCTACCCAATTATCCTGTGAGAAGGAAGAAAAGCAACAAAGGTATTGTTCCAATGTTTGATTTGTTCTCTCCGTTTGGCCATTGCTCTGGGGGTAATAGGCAGAAGACATGCAAATCTTGATATCCAAAGCCTTGCAGAGTGCCCTCCAGAATCGAGAGGTGAATTGTACCCCCCTGTCCGAGACATTACTGTTTGGTACGCCGTGTAGCCTTACAATCTCCTTGATGAAGATATGTGCCGTGTCCATGGCTGAGGGAGTGCCCACCATAGGCAGGAAGTGTACCATCTTTGATAAGCGGTTCACCACTACCAGGATAGTGGAAAAACCTTTGGAAGGGGGCAGTTCTACAATAAAGTCCATAGACAACATCCTCCAAGGCTGGTCCGGAACAGGAAGAGGTCTTAGCAAGCCCCAAGTCTGCGTGAGACTTCCTTTACTTCGGGTACAGGTCGTACAAGAACTTACATAGTCTTTGCAATCCTGTCTCAGGTTGGGCCACCAATAGGAACGTTGGATCAGTTCTAATGTCTTGCGGACCCCAAAATGGCCTGCCAGCTGGTGGTCGTGGAACGTTTTAAGAACCTGGACTCTGGCTCCCTCGGGTACAAAAATCTTATCCCCATGCCACAAAAGACCTTCATGCCTTCTAAGTGTGGGGATTTTGGACTCGGGGGACTGGGCAGAAACCTGTTCCAGGGTGGCCCTTAGATCAGGCTGGATAAGAAGAAAGTTCTGGGGAGAAAGAATGGTGCTGGGGTGACAGTCTTTGGGGGGGCTCAAGGGAACATTCGTGACAGAGCATCCGCTTTACCATTCTTGGATCCTGGGCGATAGGTGAGGTGGAAATTAAACCTCAAGAAAAACAAGGCCCACCTGGCCTGTCGTGGTCTTAAGCGTTTGGCAGATCTGAGATACTCAAGTTTTTATGGTCGGTGAATACCATAATTGGGTGCGCTGCACCCTCCAGGCGACATCGCTACTCCTCCAGAATGACCTTGATGGCCAGCAGTTCCCGCTCCCCAACATCATAGTTCCTCTCTGGCTGAGAGAGCTTTCGGGAGAAGAAAGCCACTGGATGCAATAGTGCTTTAGGGCCCAGACGTTGAGATAGGACAGCCCCTGTGGCGACTTCAGATGCATCAACCTCTAATACGTAGGGCAGGGCGGGGTCGGGATGCTGCAGGACAGGGGCAGAAATGAATAATGCCTTTAACTTATCAAAAGCCTCTTGAGCCTCCTGGGACCACCAGTGTTGGTGGGTTTGCTGGGTAATCGGGGCGATAATGCCAGAAAAGTCCTTGATGAACCTCCGATAGAAATTCGCAAACCCTACGAACCTCTGAATGCCCTTTTTGTCTGTGGGAGCTGTCCACTCCAAGATGGCAGACACTTTCCATGGCTACCCCATCAATGGAAATGATCAGACCCAAAAATTGTATTGAAGTCTTTTCAAAGGAACACTTCTCTGCTTTTGCATAGAGTCTGTGTACCCTTAGTGTGGACAACACTTTCTTGACATGGATTCTATGTAGTTCCAGGTTAGGGGAGAAGACAAGAATGTCATCCAGGTACACAATCATGAAGTTATCCAAGCATAGGCGGCTCTCTAATTAGGCAAATTAGGCGGTAGCCTAAGGCCTCGCACCTACAGGGGCCTCGCGGCCAGTGGTGGAGCGACAACATTTAGAAGGGCGTAGTCAGGGAAATCTCCCAAGTAAAAGATTGTTTTAAATCCTCGGATATAAAAGTTGGAGCAGTTTGCTGCAGTCCCTTCACTGCGGCTGCCAGGTGTCTGTTGTCCGCTGACACTTACCCTGCCTTCTCTGCCTGAGGATTGGACATCTGATCATGTAATCCTAAGATGTGGAGGAATCGTTGGGCGTGTACCTGCATCAGTAGGAAGTGACTGCCCGGTCAGCTCACTCTGCTATCATCGGTTGTTGCTCTGGGAGGAGAGCTCTGCCCTGGCCCAGGAACATACAGGTAACCAGGCCCCAACTTGTCACTCTGCAGGCTGGTCATAGATTTGTGTCTACTACGCAAAGGGGGTGAGTAGCCCCAGGGAAGTTGGAAGAGTCTTAGAATGGTTAGTGGAGGAGGAGGAGAAGAGGAAGGCCCTGGGTGGCTGGGGGAGGAGAGGGTGGCTGGAAGAGAAAGAGAGGGTCCCTGGGTGGCTAGGGGAAAAGGAGAGGGTCCCTGGGTGGCTAGGGGAAAAGAAGAGGGTCCCTGGGTGGTTAGGGGAAAAGGAGAGGGCCCCTGGGTGGCTAGGGGAAAGGAGAGGGCCCCTGGGTAGCTAGGGGAAAAGGAGAGGGCCCCTGGGTGGCTAGGGAAGAGGAAAGGGCCCCTGGGTGGCCAGGGGAAGAGAAAAGGGCCCCTGGGTGGCTAGAGGAAGAGGAAAGGGCCCCTAGGTGGCTGAAGGAGAAGGAGAGGGCACCTGGGTGGCTGAAGGAGAGGGCCCCTGGGTGTCTGAGGGAGAAGGAGAGGGCCCCTGGGTGGCAGAAAGAGAGGAGACCTGGGTGGCTGAAGAAGAGGGCCCCTGGGTGGCTGAAGGAGAGGGCCCCTGGGTGGCTGAGGGAGAAGGAGAGGGCTCCTGGGTGGCTGAGGGAGGAGAAGAGGACCCCTGGGTGGCTGAGGGAGGAGGAGAGGACCCCTGGGTGGCTGGGGGAGAATGAGATGGCCCCTGGGTGGCTGGGGGAGAAGGAGATGGCCCCTGGGTGTCTGGGGTAGAAGGAGAGGGCCCCTGGGTGGCTGGAGGAGAAGAAGGAGAGGGCTCCTGGGTGGCTGGAGGAGAAGAAGGAGAGAGCCCCTGGGTGGCTGGGGGGAGAGAGCCCCTGGGTGGCTGGGGGGAGAGAGCCCCTGGGTGGCTGGGGGGAGAGAGCCCCTGGGTGGCTGGGGGGAGAGAGCCCATGGGTGGCTGGGGGAGAGGGCCCCTGGGTGGCTGGGGAAGAAGGAGAGGGCCCTTGGGTGGCTGGGGAGAAGGAGAAGGGCCCCTGGGTGGCTGGGGGAAAAGGAGAAGGGCCCCTGGGTGGCTGGGGGAGAAGGGCCCCTGGGTGACTGGGGGAGAAGGACAGGGCCCCTGTGGCTGGGGGAGAATGAGATGGTGGCTGGGGGAGAAGGAGATGGCCCCTGGGTGTCTGGGGTAGAAGTAGAGGGCCCCTGGGTGGCTGGAGGAGAAGAAGGAGAGGGCCCCTGGGTGGCTGGGGGGAGAGAGCCCCTGGGTGGCTGGGGGGAGAGGGCCCCTGGGTGGCTGGGGGAATAGGAGAGGGCCCCTGGTTAGCTGGGGGAGAAGGAGAGGGCCCTTGGGTGGCTGGGGGAGAAAGAGAAGGGCCCCTGGGTGGCTGGGGGAAAAGGAGAAGGGCCCCTGGGTGGCTGGGGGAGAAGGGCCCCTGGGTGGCTGTAGGAGAAGGAGAGGGCCCCTTGGTGGCTGGAGGAGAAGGAGAGGGCCCCTTGGTGGCTGGAGGAGAAGGAGAGGGCCCCTGGGTGGCTGGAGGAGAAGAAGGAGAGGGCCCCTGGGTGGCTGGAGGAGGAGGAGGAGAGGGCCCCTGGGTGGCTGGAGGAGAAGGAGGAGAGGGCCCCTGGGTGGCTGGAGGAGAAGGAGGAGAGGGCCCCTGGGTGGCTGGAGGAGAAGGAGAGGGCCCCTGGGTGGCTGGGGGAGAAGGAGAGGGCCCCCGGGTGACTGGGGGAGAAGGAAAGGGCCCCTGGGTGTCTGGGGGAGAAGGAGAGGGTCCCTGGGTGGCTGGGGGAGGAGGAGAGGCCCCCGTGACGCCAGAGTCAGTTACCAGGGAAGAGAGTGGAGCTGAGCCAGTCCTGCATATCTGATATCAAAGCCAAACATGGTGGAGTTGGAGCCCTTTGCCCTACACAATGACAGCACCTGAGGTGGAAGGTTAGGGGTAGCGGGGCTGTGACATTATATAGCATAAGGACTCTGTACATTATTGGTGGTTTTGGTTGGAGTTGTCCTTTAGATGTTTAACTCTGTTGCTTTTCCCCCCAGCTGTGAGGGACTGAGGAATGACAGCCCACTATGCTGGGACTTATAGTGCCCTAGAATGTGGAGGACTGAACAATCCTCAGTCCCTCACAGAGGGCACTACAAGTTCCAGAATAGCAGGCTGCCATGCCTTAGTCCCCACAGAGGGCACTACAAGTCTTAGCATAGCAGGCAGTAGTTCCTCGGTCCCCTACAGAGAGCAGTACAAGTCCAAGCATAGCAGGCTTCCATTTCTCAGGGAGGAATAGCAGTGCACTATACTGCAATTTAAAGTGCCCTCTGTGGGGACTCAGCCTTCTGCAGCTGGATTTGTCTTGCCCTAGACTGTGGTGGACTGAGGAAGGGAAGTGTAAGGGGGTCTCTGGAAACTCTGATGCAAGGGGGAGCTTTGGTGACCACAGAGTTCCCTTTTACACCAGAGTCTCCAGCATTCCCCCTTAAATCGGGGTTCCCAGAACTCCCTGTAACGGACCGTTTCAGCAAACAAGGGGTTAAAATCCGTTTAGGCACAGCTACTGCAGAACACCAAACTCCCGAACTGGATACAAAATAGCACTCCAACCTGGAACCTCACGAATAGCTGCTAGCAGACAAACAGGAAAAGCATACATCAGCTTACACTCCTAGCAATCAGTCTCCAACAGCATACAGTGAATCCCCCCAAGAACGAGACAAAGCTCCGAGTTGAGGGTAAAACAGGAACAACATTTATTGGAAGAACACAGCACACTTTTATACAGAATTTGGAACATCCTTCCCCCAACAACCGCTTTCCCATTGGTCAATTGCACAGTACCTGCAGTTCCCAATAAGGTCCTCTCCAGCCATGCAAATGAGGGCTTGAAAATGAGTAAGCAGTGATTGGTCAGATAACTTAACCAGAAGGACTGCCATGCAAATGAGGACTTGAAAATTAGTCAACAGGGATTGGTCAGATACAGAACAATGGTTCCCTAACGAGCCCTCAATACACATTACTCTGAGTGTCAATACATCCCTTAGCAGACAACAGGTGAGGTCATTAGCACACCTGACAATAGGTGAACGGAGAGCCACCTCAGACAGCCCATCTCCTCAGAACTTCCTGTAATGACCATATTAGGAGTTGACTTCCTGTTCAGAGACCTCATGGCAAATGGGAACAAAAATCTTCATATTACAAGGGAGACATTTTTCCTGAATATGACTGTCCCATTTGTACAACACCCTCCTGGTCACCCTGCATTCACCAAATCCATACGAATTAGAACCAGGGGCTGTTTGTTCGGTAGATAGAATCTACCGAATGGCTGTGCAGAAAGGGAGAAATAAATCCTTCTGCACCGTAAAATTAACCCTTTAGCTGCCGGTCCATAATCCAAAGGCAGCAGGCGGGCAACCAGGCTCCTCCAATGCAATGTGGCGAGGTTGGTCTCGTCACACTCCCCTTATTTCAGAGTCCCCAACATTCCCCCTAAATCAGGGTTCCCAGAACTCCTCTTACATCAGAGTCTTTAGAGTTCCCTCTTACAGTGTAAGGGGGAAACTCTGGAGACTCTGATGTAAAGGGGGCTCTGTGAAATTTGATTAAAGGGGGGGACTCTAATGTAAAGAGGAATTCTGTGGACTCTGATGTAAGGAGGAGATGCTGGGGGGAATCTGATTTAAAGGAGAACTCTTATGTAAGGGGGGGACACTGAACTCTGATGTAAGGAGAGACTCAGGGAATCGTGACCTATAGGGAAATGCTGGGGACTGTGATGTAAGAGCAGACATATATATATATATATATATATATATATATATATATATACATACATACCCGAAGTTTAATAATCATTGATTAAAGAATAATTGGTTAGAGAACATTCTAGAAACTGTGAATTTATAGTACAAAGGTTAAGGCTCTAAATATATGCAATTTATACAGTTAATTTTTATCACTTGAATTATTTTTCCCATTATGGGCGTGAGTGGGGCCTCATGTCCAAGTTTTGCCTTAGGCCTCACAAAGCCTAGAGCCGCCTCTGAATCCAAGTATTCTCTAAAGATATTATTCATGAAGTGCTGAAAGGTAGCTGGAGTGTTACATAGACCAAAAGGCATAACCAGGTACTTAAAATGCCCAAAACGTGTTCGAAAGGCTGTTTTCCATTCATCGCCCTCGCGAATGTGTATTAGGTTGTAGGCACCGCGCAAGTCCAATTTAGTAAAGACCCGGGTGGTACGGAACGTCTGAAAGAGCTCAGGAACGAGCGGAAGAGGGTACCGGTTTTTAATGGTGATTTTATTGAGCTCTCTGTAATCCACACAGGGTCTGAGGGTATGATCTTTCTTTCGTACATAGAAAATTTCGGCGCCAGCTGGAGAAGATGAGGGGCGATTTACTGGCGCAACACCTCAAGCTCAGTCTCTGAAAGTGGAAAAATCCTTCCGAAGGGAACTTCTGCACCAGGCATTAGCTCAATAGGGCAGTCGTAGGGGCGATGAGCTGCTAGTATATTGGCCTTCTTTTTATCAAAGACGTCCAGGAAATCGTGGTAAACTGGAGGAATGTCCTGGCTGGAGTCAGAGACTGGCTGGACGGTCAGGCAACTGGAAGGAGACACAGGTTTGGGCATCAGACAGTGCTGAAGGCAGTAGGGGGACCCAAAGGAGATCTCCCTTCGGATCCAGTCTATCTGCGGGTTGTGTGCCCGCAACCATGGTATCCCCAGAATTATGGGGAACATGGGGGAACATACAATATCAAACTTCAGGAACTCTTGATGGCCAGAATCAATAATGGTAAGAATAGGTACAGTCTCGTGAGTAACAGGCCCGGATCGAGGAGTCGTACCGTCGGCCAACTGAACCTTGAGTTAAGTTCTTTAGTTTGAAGAGGAATCCGGAAGTCTTTGGCAAGGGTAATATCCATGAAGCAACTATATGCCCCAGAGTCAATTATTGCCGGGAGTCGGACCTCCCCTTCCGCTACCTGTAGGGAGACATGGAGAACAAGATGAGTAAGGAAAGATCCAGAGACTTGATGATACATGGAGTTGTTTGGGGAAGACTTACTGGGCCTCACAGGGCAGTTGTGGAGAAAGTGTCCTGCCTCCCCACAGTAGAGGCAAAGGTCAGCCCGCCGGCAGTGGAGTCTCTCATCAGAGGTCAGGGCAGAACGAACCATGCCGATCTGCATAGGTTCTCCTTCAGAGGTGGCTGGTGTGGCCAGAATAGGTGCAGGGGCAACTGGGACCTTAGGCAGTATCCAGGAAGGCCGGAAGGACTGAACACGTTCTGATCGCCGCTCCCACAGGCGTCCATCCAGTTGGATGGCGAGCTGAATGAGGCCCTCCAAACTGGTGGGGCTTTCTACTCGTGCCGACTCATCTTTGAGGGCCTCAGATAGGCCAAGTCGGTACTGGTACCTGAGGGCGGCATCGTTCCACTCAGTATCAGCTGACCATTTGCAGAAGTCCACAGTGTAGTCTTCGGCAGGGCGCCTCCCCTGCTGTAAGGTTTGGAAAGTGGCCTCAGCAGTGGCCCTGCGTTGTGGGTCGTCATATAGTTGGCCCATGGCTTCAAAAAAGGTGTCCAAAGAGTTGATGACAGAACTTTTTTGTTCCAACAGGTGATGAGCCCAGGACTGCGGTTCGTCGGAGAGCAGAGAGATGGCAAATCCCACTTTACCTGTTTCCAGGGAGAAGGTCCTTGGTTGCAGAGCCAGGTAAAGTGAACAGGCATTATTAAAGGCCCTGAACTTCCTCTGCTCGCCGGAAAAACGCTCTGGAGTGGGCACCCTGGGTTCAGGAGGAGCAGCCATCATCATAGGAACAGGTGAGGGACACTCCGGAGTCAGTGAGGCTGAGGCAAGACCTGCAGGAGGAGGAGCTGTAGTTGCGGACGATACTGCCAAGTTCTGTAAAGGACCCTCCAACTGGAAGTACCCGTCGTGTAGGTTGGTCACTGCTTGAGTGAGGGCTGCGACTTGCTGGCACAGAGCCTCGAGCTGGGAAGCACCTCTGTCGGCCTCTGACATATTGTGGCTGGATGATACTATCACGTACCTGATCAGAGGTCGAGGTGCTGAAAGGGCTTCACTTGTGGCTAAGTGCAAGGCACCCCTGGAGGTGGAGACAGGGAGTGCTGTGCCCAAAGGAACAGGGGTAGGTAATCCAAGTAAACAGGAACAGGAGCACAGGAAGCAGGAAACAGGAAGCTGAAGATCATCCAGCAACGAATGGCTGGAGCAGGCTGGTTTAAATAGGCCACTGGGCGTCGCTGCATTAGTGTGGTCGGCAGATCCAGCTCTCTTGTGGGAAGTTCCCTGACAGCTATATAACATGCCTTAAAAGGACAGGAGCTTTTTTTTTAGGGTTACAACCACTTTAGGTCTCTAAACATAGATAAAGGAGGGCTGCAATTGTTAAGCATTTTCTAAATCCCTCTCCAAACTATAAATGGGCTAGTGGGAGGAGCTTGTAGAAATCCTTTAGCAACTACTGTATACATGTAGTGCCCTGTTAGGTAGGTGCTAGAGTGAGTGTATATAATTTTTGGTTTCCTTGCCTAACAGAGAGACAGTAGGAGCAATTATGTGCTGTCTGCTTAACAGAGGTTGTGATTGTTTATCAGAGTCTGCTCAGTGAGCTCTGGTGCTGCTCATGCTGTCTTGAGAAGTTTCACACTAGTCTAGCATTTATGGAATGTACTGGGCAGTGGATGGAAACAATGCAGCTAAGAGCATGAACATCCATACAATCCTGGCCAATTAGAAGGGGATGTGCCCCAATGCATGCTACAAACCCACTATAACATTATAACCACTGATGGGTAAAGTAAATAACATTGATTATTTTGATATAATGGCATCTGAAAGTGGGGGGAATATATTAGAGAACAAGTGAACATGTTGTCCCTGAAGCGAAGTGTAAGGATTTGAGCGACTTTGACAAGGGACAAATTGTAATAGCTAGACAACTGGAACAGAACATTTACAAAAATACAACTCATATGGGATGTTCCTGGTCTACAGAAACTACCAAAAGTGGTCCAAGGAGGGAAAAGCAGGAACAGGGTAATGGGAGGCTAAGGCTTATTTATCCACATGGTAATCGAAGGTTAGCCTGTGAAGTTTGATCCAATAGAAGAGTTACTTATTGCTGATAAAGATGCTAGAAAGTTGTCAGAACACACAGTGTATCCCAATTTGTTGTTTATGGGGTGGCATAACCGCAAGCCGGTCAGGGTGCCCATGCTGACCTATGTTCACAGCCAAAAGTGCCTACAATGGGCTTGTGAGCATCAGAACTGGACCACAGAGCAATGGAAGAAGGTGGTTTGGTCGGAATAATTCAAGAATGGTTTAACCACTTCAATACAGGGCACTTATACCTCCTTCCTGCCCAGACCAATTTTCAGCTTTCAGTGCTCTTACACTTTGAATGACAATGACACAGGCATGCTACCCAAACAAAATTTTTATTATTTTTTTCACACAAATAGAGCTTTCTTTTGGTGGTATTTAATCACTGCTGCATTTTTATATTTTTTGCGATATAAGCGAAAAAAGAGTGAACATTTTGAAAAAAAAAAGCACTTTCTTTTAAATTTATATTATAAAATTTTGCTATTTTGCCAAGTCAGTTTTCTCCACACATACCGCTTAGAATTAAGGCCAAAAAGTTCTATTTTGGTCTCATCAGACCAGAGAATCTTATTTCTCACCATCTTGGAGTCCTTCAGGTGTTTTTTAGCAAACTCCATGCGGGCTTTCATGTGTCTTACACTGAGGAGAGGCTTCCGTCGGGCCACTCTGCCATAAAGCCCAGACTGGTGGAGGGCTGCAGTGATGGTTGACTTTCTACAGCTTTCTCCCATCTCCTGACTGCATCTCTCGAGCTCAGCCACAGTGATCTTTGGGTTCTTCTTTACCTCTCTCACCAAGGCTCTTCTCCCCCCGATAGCTCAGTTTGGCTGGACGGCCAGCTCTAGGAAGGGTTCTGGTCATCCCAAACGTCTTCCATTTGAGGATTATGGAGGCCACTGTGCCCTTAGGACCCTAAGTGCAGCAGAAATCTTTTTGTAACCTTGGCCAGATCTGTGCCTTGCCACAATTCTGTCTCTGAGCTCTTCAAGCAGTTCCTTTGACCTCATGATTCTCATTTGCTCTGACATGCATTGTGATCTGGAAGGTCTTATATAGACAGGTGCGTAGCTTTCCTAATCAAGTCCAATCAGTATAACCAAACACAGCTGGACTCAAATGAAGGTGTAGAACCATCTCAAGGATGATCAGAAGAAATGGAAAGCAAATGAGTTAAATATATGAGTGTCACAGCAAAGGGTCTGAATACTTAGGACCATGTGATATTTCAGTTTTTCTTTTTTAATAAATCTGCAACAATGTCAACAATTCTGTGTTTTTCTGTCAGTATGGGGTGCTATGTGTACATTCATGAGGAAGAAGAATGAACTTAAATGATTTTAGCAAATGGCTGCAATATAATAAAGAGTGAAAAATTTAAGGGGGTCTGAATACTTTCCGTACCCACTGTATATTATTTAGTCTGTGTGAAAGTTAGTGTCTACAAGTTATGGTGCCAATCATTGAAAATTGATCACAGCTGATGTACTGACGACCTATCTACTTTCTTGACACTAATGCCCCGTACACACGTGCAGATCGTCGGCCGAACGATCGGCCGTCTTTTGTCCCCGGGCTGTCGTGTCTGTTGAAAAGTGCAAAAGACTGCACAAGAATTTTGTCCGCCGACTACAGCCGACTGCAGAAGTGATGTCATGTGATGGTTAACTTTCCCTGTGTTTTTTCTTTTCTGAGCATGCCCAGTCTTGCAAATCTGCTGTCTGTCGGCCGAATTCTGTACTGACTGGCGAACAATCGGCCGCTCTGGTGTCGGCATACAAAAATTTTAATGCTTGCACGACAGATTCTTTTCGGCCGAAAGTGCGCTGTCAGCTGTCGGAAGCATCATACTAACAAGCCGAAAATCGGCCGATCGGTCGTCGGCCGAAGCTTTTCGGCCGACAATCTGCACGTGTGTACGGGCCTTAACAAGCCAGGACAGTACGAATGACCCCCAAATTACCCCTTTTTGGAAAGTAGACAATCCAAGGGATTTAGTAAGAGGCATTGTGAGTTTTATTAATTTTTTGTCAGTTGTAATATTTTTCTCCAAATTCTTGGGAAAATAAAGACATTTTTTTTTTGTACACAAAATTGTCATATTAACCACTTCCGCACTGCTCACTGTGCCTCTACTGCGGCAAAGTGGCTCGATACCGCCTGACGATGTAGACCTACGTCGGGCGCGATCACGGCTCCCAGAGCGCGCTCCCATGCGCCGCGGGTGCCGATTCCGATCGGATTCGGTAGGGAACCGATCAGTCACCAGATACTGACCAATGATTTTTGTTCAGTATCTGGCGATCGGTCCCAACCAATGGTTATCTGTCCCCTGCCTGTGTAATGTAAAGTGATGTCACTGTCCCTTCTGGAGTCTTTTTGGTTCCAGGAGAAGACAGAGACACATAAAAAATGTGAGTTCCACCAACACTACACTGACACACCTCACATAGGCACGTTTAACCCCTTGATCACCTCTGATCATCCCCCCAAACCCCTCACAGTGAACACTATATACAGTGGTATACAGATCTTTTACTAATCACTGTATAAGTGTCACTTGTGAGCCTAGTTTGCGCCCTTGATCAGCCCCAGTTAACCCCTTTACTCCCTATTACTCTGTGCACTAAATACAGTATATAGGTAAATACTGATCACTGTATTTAGTGTCACTAGTGACCCTAATTTGCGCTTGCGCTAAGCCCAGATAGGGTTGGGGCACCCGCCACCTATCCCCTAATAAACTTTTAACCCCTTGATCTCCCCCAGTTAACCCCTTCACTCCCTATAACACAGTGCACTAATATATACAGTAAATCAGATAACTACTGATCACTGTATTTAGTGTCACTTGTGACCCTAATTTGCGCTAAGCCCAAATAGGTTTAGGCCACCCGCCATCTTTCCCCCATAAAGTTTTAACCCCTTGATCTCCCCCAGTTAACCCCTTCACTGCCCTGTCACAGTGTTCACTATATACAGTGATTACCGATCACTGTATTAGCGTCACGGGTGACACAACTTAGGCTAGTTAGCGTCAGGGTCCCACTACACCACCGTTACTTAGCGTCAGTTAGAGTCAAGTACACTAACACACATACACAAACACACACCTCCATTACTAATATAGTGTTTGAACAGATCAATATCTGATCTGATCAGAACTATACTAGCGTCCCCATAATTTAGTGTTCCAAAAACGCAGTGTTTGCACAATCAGCACTAATTCCTGCTAGCACCTGCGTTTAGCCCCCTTGCCCAGACCACCTTACCCAGGTAAGTGTAGTAATCAATAGATTACTGACACTTCCAAAAAACACAAATCACACAAAACCGCTGCGTTAGCAGAGTCAGGCCTGATCTCTGTTAGCACTAGCAGTTTTTTTTTTGTAGCGACCAAATAGTCCTCGACAACCAGTTTGCTTTATTACCTAGTAGTAACACTACTGTACCGGTAAATTTAAGTACTAAAATGACCAAACATTGGTACAGTGGTGAAGAGGACTACAGTATAATGGCCATGTCAGATGGGAGCGATAGGGAAGCCTCACTGGCAGAATCAGGGTCAATATACGAACCAGATGACAGCAGCGGCTCCCTGACAGATAGCTCCGACAGAGGGGTCCCTGCTAAGGTCAGGCGTACCCGACCCTATTCTGGAGTTGCTGAGATGCAAGAACCGGGAGTTTCTCGTATGCAGCAGAGTGCCAGTACTAGTGCCACTCACACTTCTCGTGATCCGGCAAGCACGAGCGGCCTAGTACACCCTGGACCTTCAACCAGCACTGCAGTATCACCTGGTGACGTGGCGAGTCACCTAAGTGCAGTTGAAGCTGGTGCGGTGGCTAGCACGAGTAGTGGCCCGCAGCCACCGCGTATCCGAAGACAGGCCCGTAGAGCCCATAGTGCCCTCCCTGAAGCGCTGGCATTTCCTAATTGGCAGCCCACAGACTCCACAGCGCCAGTACTTCCCTCATTCACAGCCCAACCAGGAATCCACGTGGAGACAGCTGGTTTTAATCCCATTAACTTTTTTGAGTTGTTCTTCACGGAAGATCTTTTCAGATCTATTGTGGACCAATCAAATTTATACGCTCAACAATTCATCGCCGCTTACCCAAATTCACCCCTTGCCAGACCATTCGGCTGGAATCCTATTACTATTCCCGATTTTAAAACGTTTCTGGGCCTTTCCCTCAACACGAGCATTACAAAAAAGAATGAATTGCGGTTGTATTGGTCCACTGACCCAATTCATCAAATGCTCGTGTTCTCTGCTGTTATGTCCAGGATTCGATACGAACAAATATTACGGTTCATGCATTTCAACGACAATGAACTCTGTCGTCCTCGGGGAGACTCTGAATATGATCGGCTCCACAAAATTCGGCCCCTCATAGACCACTTCAATCAGCGGTTCGCAGCCTTGTTTACCCCCCAACAAGATGTCTGCGTTGACGAGTCCCTGATTAAGTTTACTGGCCGCCTTGCTATCAAACAGTACCTCCCCATCAAGCGTGCCAGATACGGGGTCAAGTTGTATAAGCTGTGTGACAGGGCCACAGGCTATATAGTTAATTTCCGGGTCTATAAGGGAAAAGATAGCACTGTGGAGCCCCCCGATTGCAAATTGGCGCTTGTGGCACTGTGCGATCTAATCGCCGGGGCTTCCCCCAACGGCTAGTAAATGCCCCACTGAGCTCGGGGGAGAGAGCCTGCTTGAGGTGCGAGGAATTGCTTGCAGTGAAGTGGAGGGACAAACGGAATATTTTCGTTCTGTCCTCCATTCACCCAGACACGGCAGTCCAAATTACTACGGTCTCCGGTGTTGTTGTTGAGAAGCCCCTCTGTGTCCACGACTATAACCGTAAAATGGGAGGGGTGGACTTCAACGACCAGATGATGGGACTGTACTTAATTGCCCGTAAGGCCAGACGCTGGTACAAAAAAGTGTCTGTATACATTTTTCAATTGGCTATTTACAACGCTTTTGTCTTATACAAAGCGTCTGCCGGAACATTATCCTTCTTTCAATTCCAAGAAGAGATAATCAGAGCCCTTCTGTATCCAGCTGGTGCTCCTGCCCAACTTCCCCAACCAGATGCAGTGAGCCGGCTACATGAGAGGCATTTTCCGCAATACCTCCCGAGTACCCCTACCCAACGATACCCCCAAAAAAGATGCTGTGTCTGCAGCAAGCGCGGATTTAGGCGTGACACCCGGAATTATTGTCCCGACTGTCCTGACCGACCTGGTCTTTGCCACGGTGACTGTTTCCGTCGCTACCACACACTAGTGGATTATTAGCGTAGGGTACAGCACGGCACAGTTTAGGGCACATTTACACAGGGTCTCAAAAGATGTTCAATGGCTATCATCCTTTTGAGAGACCCGAACCTGGAACTCGACGTTTGAAGGAAAAAAAAAAAAATACATAAAAGCCAAAAATAGTTGTCGTCTCAGTCATTTTTTATGTTCTTCTACACTTCCTATGTACTTTTAATGTACTTTGTTTTTCATTCTTTTGTGAGCTGTTTCTCTTGCAGGTACTCGTTGGCTGCCACGGCATTGATTTTATATATTCTGACACAAACAGCGTTTGCACTCAGCATATATGGATACCTTTGCTGGCAGCAGCTGTGGTGATTTTCTGATTTCAGCACTGCATTTAAAATCCTATTTTGCTATACGTGGATAGTGTCGTGTATACCCATCATTAAATTCAGTGGGTGGTTGTTTGGGCGGTTAATGATGAGTAATACTACACATTATTCCTGTGCTGTTTTCTGATAGGTTCTCTTTTTTTCGTTCAGCCCACAGGCTGCATGAAAGAAAAAAAAAACCTACACTATATGCCAAACAAGGACGTGGTAAGGTAAGGTAAGGATGTGGAATTCTCTTCCACAAGCAGTCGTATCAGCAGGGAGCATTGATAGTTTCAAAAAACTATTAGATGGACACCTTAAAGACCACAACATACAGGGGTATACAATGTACGGTTAATAGCAAACACACACACACATCATAGGTTGAACTGGATGGACTGATGTCTTTTTTCAACCTCACTATGTAACTATGTAACTATGTAACTTAGAGTTTGCTAAGGACAACAACATCATCAGCAGTAATCAGCACGGGTTTACAAATGGGCGTTCTTGTCAAACCAATCTCCTTACATTCTACGAGGAGGTGAGCTGTGAGCTAGATAGGGGGAGACCAGTGGATGTGGTGTACTTGGATTTCGCTAAGGCGTTTGATACAGTTCCCCACAAGCGCTTAATTTATAAAATAAGGTCTGCAGGTATCGATAGCAGGGTTTGCTCTTGGATACGGAACTGGCTAAAAAGGCGGGTCCAAAGGGTAGTAATAAACAGCGCATACTCAGACTGGTCTGAGGTGGTAAGCGGGGTCCCCCAAGGCT
Organism: Pelophylax lessonae; assembly: GCF_965119305.1. NCBI lineage: Eukaryota > Metazoa > Chordata > Amphibia > Anura > Ranidae > Pelophylax > Pelophylax lessonae. The sequence goes on from NC_138769.1 coordinate 319,784,440, forward strand.
CAGTCCTGGGACCAACCTTGTTCAATTTATTCATAAACAACATTGAGGTCGGGATCAGTAGTTCGATATCAGTTTTTGCAGATGACACAAAATTGGGCAGGGCAATAACTTCACAACATGAAGCAGATATCCTGCAAAATGACCTGGACAAAATAACAGAGTGGGCAACGACATGGCAAATGAGGTTTAACGTGGAGAAGTGTAAGGTTTTGCACTTGGGGACTAAAAACATAAAAACACAATACACGTTAGGAGGGGAGCCCTTGGGGGAATCAAAAATGGAGAAGGATCTGGGAGTCTTGGTTGATGATAGATTAGGAAACAGCATGCAATGTCAAGCGGCAGCTTCCAAAGCCAACAGAATATTAGCATGCATAAAGAAAGGGATGCATTCCAGAGATAAGACTATAATCCTTCCACTTTATAAAACTCTGGTCCGACCGCATCTGGAGTATTCCGTCCAGTTCTGGTCGCCAGTCCTCAGGAGGGATGTGTTGGAGCTGGAGAGAGTCCAGAGAAGGGCAACTAAACTAATTAGGGGATTGGAGGACCTTGACTATGAAGAGCGTCTTCAATCGCTCGATTTATTCTCCCTGGAGAAGAGACGTCTGAGGGGGGACATGATAGCAATTTATAAATATCTTAATGGGGATCCCAGCTTAGAAAAAAAGCTGTTCATTCGAAGGGATTGCATGAGGACTCGAGGGCATACAATGCGATTAGAGGAGAAGCGTTTTAACCTCAGGCAACGCGGGGGGTTCTTTACTGTTAGGGCAACAAGATTGTGGAATTCTCTACCACAAGAGGTGGTTTCTGCGGGTAGTATGGTGGCTTTCAAAAGACTCTTAGACTTACATCTCAAGGATCAGAACATTCAGGGGTATGGGAGATGATTACAGCCACACATACCTACACAGGTTGAACTAGATGGACTATTGTCTTTATTCAACCTCACCTACTATGTAACTATGTAATGTATTGCCAATTTGTGTAGTTTTCAATAATTTACAATGATAGAACTTATAGTGTCAAGTGGGTTGGACAACGTTCAGGGCAACCGAAGTGAGGAGGAGGTATCTACACTTAGCCACTCCCCAGGGGAGGGCTACATTTAGGGGCTCGTCCGGGATCATCGGTGCCACTTCAGCCATGAATGTCCTTCCCCAGGGACCAGTCATGGGAGAAGCGATAAATTTAGCTCTTGCCCGGTCCTGGGCACGGTTTCAAGGAGCCAGTTTGGACCGAAGTGTGGTCCTGGAAGTAACTAGGAACGAACATACAGAGACCGAAATTAGACGGTGAGTGTGGGCCTTAGCCCCAGGACAAGCAGTCTATATCCTGGATGCTCGGGCTGATTATGGCTTAGACATAGAGCAAGCACTAATTGAATGGAGAGAAGAGATGCCTGATGTGTTCCAGACGGAAGGAGTGATGCTGGATGAGAATGTTCTGGCTAAAGTGTTTTTTCCCTTGAAAAAGTAGGAGAGCCGAGAAGGGAAATCCCCCTCTCCACCAGACAGCCCCCGCCCAGGGCTCAGCTCCATGAGTAAGGAAGGAGACAGAGCAGCCATACCCACTGCCTCATTCAACGCTGATCAGAGCCGTTTGGTGGACAGTCTGGTCCCAAATGTAACAAGTGGGGCTGGGCAAAATTACCGCAAGCTACGTTTCTTCACCCACCCCTACAGGTAACGAGGACTTTGAGAGCTGGGTGAGTCAGGCCACTCAGGCTGTGGACGAATGGAGTATAGCTGAGTCAGTGAAGAGACAGAGGCTGAGTGAGAGTTTGAGGGGCCCTGCGGCTGAAGTGATCCGGAACCTGCGGATGGGAAATAAGAACTGCATGGCTGATGATGATTTGAAGGCTCTCTTTGATGTGTTTGGGCGAGTGAAGAAGACCACTGACCTGTTAATAAATTTAACCAGTAAAGAAAGGGAAAGAATCCACGCTTAGGATAAAGATTTTGATATGAAGATTGGCTGCAGCCTACCTCTAAACTGTTCACAGAATGTACAGTAAAGGTATAAGGACAACAAGGAGGTAAGTGGCGCTGCCAAAAAAGCAAAACCGGGACAAAACAAGTACAAAAGTGTCCACAGCGTAGATAACCAATTCCAAGTAAACGTACAGATATTAAAGTGACCTTTAGGTGACATACATAATTAAATATTCAATACATATTATGCAGAATAAATAGCTGATAAAAACAATTATACTTGTAGTTTAAAGTGCATATAAATAAAGTGACTAAAAACCTCAGTGGTAGAATAATTGATATATCCAGTATAATTGGTGTACCATGAAAAGTGCAACAAATAGTAAAGGTGTAATTATAAAGTGCTACAGTGACTGTAAGTGCATAGGCTCTGTACAGAGCGAACCACACAAAGGAAAAGGAGAAGATACAACTGTCCCGATGGGAGAAACTGTTTTCTAAGAACGATTACGATGTGGGTTGTGCTAAGAGTGCCCATCATCGAATCCGCCTCAGCAAAAACAGACCCTTTAGAGAAAGAGCTTGGAGGATACCACTGAGTGACCTGGAAGATCTCCAGGAACAACTAGCCGAGCTGAAGAAATCAGGTGTCATACGGGAGTCCCGCAGTCCTTATGCTTCACCCATAGAAGAATGGGACTATCAGGATGTGTTTTGACTATCGCACCGTGAACTGCAGAACCATTCCTGATCAGTACACTACCCCTCGCATCGATACTCTGCAATGCCTGTCTGGGGCCAAATGGTTTATTGTGCTAGATTTGAAGAGTGGGTACCATCAAATACCAATGTACCCAGAGGATAGAGAAAAGACTGCCTTCATCAGCCCGTTGGGGTTTTTCGAGTTCAATGGCATGCCACAAGAACTGGCCGGAGCCCCAGCAACAATTTAATTGAAGTCCTGGTATATCTAGACGACATTATCGTTTTTGAAAAGACTTTTGAAGACATGAGGCCATGAGGCCCTGCTTGGAGAAGGTATTTCAAAGGCTTTATGAAGAGGGGTTGAAGCTATCCCTGGAAAAATGTCAGTTTTACCAGACGTCTGTTACCTATTTGGGTCATGTGGTGTCTGCAGCAGGGGTGTCCACTGACCCGAAGAAATTGGAAGCTGTCACTACCTGGCTGAGGCCCACGAATGTGACTGAATTGAGATCCTTCTTAGGATTCTGCTCATATAACAGAAGGTTCGTGAAGAATTTTTCGCAGATAGCCTAACCTTTAAATGAGTTGCTGCAGAAAAAGACTGAGGAAGAGGGTTTGTCAACTCAGAAGATTGAGATGTCAAAGAAAGGACCTAGAGGGTCAAAAGAATCTATTCAAGCTCAGTGGAATACCAAATGGGAACAGGCTTTCTGGAAATTGAAGGAGAGTCTCACTAAGGCTCCTGTCTTGGCCTATGCAGACCCGGCAAAGCCATATGAGCTACATGTGGATGCAAGTATAGATGGCCTAGGGGGCGTGCTGTATCAGGAAGCTGAAGGGAGGCTGTGCCCTATTGACTATATTAGTCTAAGTTTGTCCCCCTCAGAGAAGAATTACCCCATCCACAAACTGGAATTCCTGGCCCTCAAGTGGGCTGTGGTAGACAAGCTGGGAGACTATCTCTATGGAGCATACTTCGTAGTCAAGACTGAAAATAACCCATTGACTTACCTACTAACTATGGCCAAGTTGGATGCTACCGGTCACAGGTGGCTAGCTGCTCTCTCAGAATTACAGTTCAGTTTGAAGTATCGGCCTGGGAAAGGGAATTTAGATGCCGATGCCTTGTCTAAACGCCCGCATTCTGCTGATAGAAGAGACCAAGAATGGTTGCACCTCACCTCAAAAGGAGTGCAAGCTACCTGTCAGGGGATAGATTATCGTCTAATAGGAGCCATGGGAGCTGAGGGAAGAGGGGTTTCTCCTTCAGGGGTACCCAGATGCTACTGGGATCTAACTCAAGTAAGGAGTAAAGAACTTCCTCAGCTGTCCAAAGAGGATGTGAGAAGAGGTCAAGGAGAAGATCCTTTGGGGGCAGTAGTACAAGGGGCTTTGAAGACCAATAACCCTAAAATCTTGATGGAAAGTTCTGTAGTGGGAGCTAAAGTAGTCCATCGGCACAGGGAGAGAATGAAGTTAAAGGATGGGATTGTCAATCAAATGAATTCTGTGAAAAATTTGAAAGAAGTGTGTCAGCTGTTGCCAGAGAAATATCAGTTGACTGCCCTGGCAGTTTTGCATGATTCCCATGGTCATTTGGGACCTGATCAGACCTTCCAGTTGGTCAGAGATAGATTCTATTGGCCATTTAAGAGGAAAGAAGTGGAGGCCTATTGCCACTCCTGTATTCGCTGCATCCAAAGGAAGACATTACCTCACAGAGCGGCTGCCATGGGTCACCTACAGAGCCACGGTCCCATGGAGCTGGTGTGTATTGATTTCCTGTGTCTCTAACCAGATTTGGGTGGGCATAGTAACATTTTAGTTGTGACCAACCATTTTACCCGATATGCTCAGGCTATTCCTACTTGGGACCAGAAGGATAGCACCGTGGCCAAAGTGTTATTCGAGAAATTCTTTGTTCACTATGGCCTACCACAACGGCTGCATTCCGACCAGGGTCGAGATTTCGAGAGCAAATTGATCAAAAGACTGTGTGGATTGCTGGACATACAGAAGTCTAGAACCACTCCTTATCACCCTCCGGGAGACCCTCAGCCGGAGAGGTTCAACTCTTGACAAGAAACAAAAATGGAGTGAATACTTTCCAGTGTTGGTACATGCCTACAATAGTATCGTCAATGACTCTACGGGGTTTTCCCCTTACTTCTTAATGTTTGGAAGAGAGGCTCGGCTACCCATATATCTAGCTTTTGGGATCATACCTCCCAAGCTTCGTACAAGAGCTATGTTGACCGCCTCAGGCAGAATTTGAAGTTAGCCCACGAGAAAGCTGTGGAGGCCTCTGCTAGTCAAGAACAACGAAATAAGAAAAACTTTGACTTAAAGGTGAGAGTGCAAGACCTGCAACCCGGGAGATAAAGTACTCTTGATAAACTGGCTGATCGTTGGCGCCCACAACCTTTTATTGTCCATAAGAAACTCCCTGGGCTGCCGGTCTATGAAATTCATCCAGAGGGTAGAGTGGGACCTCTTAAAGCATGGCATAGAAACCACTTGTTGCCCATTACTGAAGCAGTCAAGACATCTACAGAGTGGATGGAAGAGGAAGATACTCCCAAAGCTCCTAGATTGCGGCCTCGGCCTTCACAGGATCTCTGTACTTCTAGTGTGTTGGAAGAAGAGGATGATAGTGAAGATGAAGGTGTTATCTTTGATTGGTGGTGGCCATCCTGTGAGAGAGATTCTTTTTGTGAGCCATCTCCATCGATTGCTGATTGGCCCTCCGCCCCTCTTCCTGAACGGAAATCTAGTCAGGGGCCCAGCACACCTGCAACTGCTGTGGAGCTGAAACCTCTGGAGAAAGAACCGATATTGATCTCTGAGAGTCAGCTTTTCAATGAGGATGCCTCTGTGAATTCCCCTGCTTTGGGAATGGAAGAATCTGTTGATGAAAATCTAAGTTCCTCCCCCATTGAATTGATTGAAAATCTGATTGGGAGTCAAAGTTTGAAGATGCCTGCATCTTTGGAGGAAGTGAGCCTTTCTAATGATATGCAAGGATCATCAATAAGTTCTGATATACAAGTGATAGAGAACATCTCTGAAAGTAACAGTGGAATATCTTCCAGATTGCGACGGGAGATACATCCTCCCAAGAGTCTGACCTATAGTACTTTGGGGGAAAGTTCTGAAGAACAGATTTCAACAGCACAATGATCTATGTCAGCAGTTGTCTCTCTGGCTCAAAGCTCTCACGAAGAAAGTTCCATTCCACCCACTGACAGGTTGGCCACTGAACTCTTTGTTGGTATTTTGCAAGAGTGACCCAGGTTTGTCAGATGACATGTATAACAGCGCTTTTATTAACCAGTTTTCAGTTGTCATAAATGCTACTTTAGATGATTGATTAAGACTTTTACAATGGAATAATTCTTGTACTAAAGACTCCATTATCTTTGGGGACCAAAGATGTTCAAGTGGGGGGAGGATGTAGCCTGGTCGCAAGGCTAGTGTTGTTCAGACTGCTGTTCTGTCATTAAAGTTTTACCAAGGATGGACTTGTAAATTATGGGAGATGTAGTTCTGGGAGGAGCAAGGACCATAGACTGCTTATGTGGTTGGACTCTTCTCCCAGGGAGCAATGTGACTCGTGGAGCCTGCTGGTAGTGTATATATAAAGGGGGCGGGACCAATTCTCGCTCTCTTGCCTCGAGGACAGCGCGCTGTGAGGAAGGATAGAGCTGCTGCGGAGTGCAGAAGAGTAGGTGGAGGCCTTGCGGAGGACACCGGAGTCTGAGTGATCGGTGGGAGGAAGGATCTCGGTAGCGTGACCGTGTGGAAACCTAATTCTAGTTAGTAAACCTAATTCTTTATTGCCAATTTGTGTAGTTTTCAATCATTTACAATGATAGAACCTATAGTGTCAAGTGGGTTGGACAACGTTCAGGGCAACCGAAGTGAGAAGGAGGTATCTACAATTAGCCACCCCCCAGGGGGCAGGGCTACACTATTTAAAAAAAATCTTATTTTAAGAAGATTTTTTTAAGTGAACTATAAAATTTCCCTAAAAAGAGAGGAGTATCTTATGTATTAATAAACACAACCCCTATGAAATCTAAAAGCCTATATCTTCCTTGGGAAATCTATGTATATTGTGATTATTAACCACTTCTGGACCGGAAGATTTTCCCCCTTAATGACCAGGCTATATTTTGCGATTCGGACAATTGGGCAGTCGTGTGATGCTGTACCCAAACAAAATTGATGTCCTTTTTTCCCCCCCACAAATAGAGCTTTCTTTTGGTGGTATTTGATCACCTCTGCGATTTTTACTTTTTGTGCTATAAACAAAAAAAGAGCGACAATTCCGAAAAACAAAAACAATATTTTTCACATTTTGCTATATATAATATTTCCAAAACAAAATTTTTAAAAATCAAATTTTTTTAACATTTTAGGCCAATTTGTTTTCTGCTACATATTTTTGGTAAAAGAAAATCGCAATAAGCTAAAAATATGCACTTTTACTGTAATAAAGACATTAGCAGGGAAGAGGTTAACACTGTGGGTGATCAATGGGTTAAATGTGAGCCTAGGGGAGTGATTCTAACTGTATGCGGGCGGCACTTATGGAATGACCATAGAGACCTGTGATCCTATATAGAGAAGCTCTCTCAGCGGGGAGCGATCGCGGGTGTCAGGCAGCAATCAGTGCCGCCTTCCCCATGCATTAGAGTCCCCGCTGCTGAGTGGGGGAGGGAGCGCGCTGCCGACGGTGCGCGCTTGCCCCCCAGCTGCCGGCGCGCGACCGACGTAACCCTACGCCGATTTGCGCAGGAGGGCCAGCCTGCAGCAGTATATATGCGGTGGGCGGTCCAGAACCAGTTAATATACTAGAAAGATATGATGATGGATATGTAAATTAAAAATATAAAAATAAAAATGAAAATTTTTAAAGAATTATTGGATTAATTCCTTTATGTGTTACAGTATCTCACAAAAGTGAGTACACCCCTCACATTTTTGTAAATAGTTTATTATATATTTTCATGTGACAACACTGAAGAAATGACACTTTGCTACAATGTAAAGTAGTGAGTGTACAGCTTGTATAAAAGCGTAAATTTGCTGTTCCCTCAAAATAACTTAACAAACAGCCATTAATGTCTAAACCGCTGGCAACAAAAATGAGTACACCCCTAAGTAAAAATTTCCAAATTGGGTCCAATTAGCCATTTTCCCTCCCTGGTGTCATGTAGCTTGTTAGTTTTACAAGGTCTCAGGTGTGAATGTGGAGCAGGTGTGTTAAATTTGGTGTTATCGCTCTCACTCTCTCATATTGGTCACTGGAAGTTCAACATGGCACCTCATGGCAAAGAACTCTTAGAGGATCTGAAAAAAAAAAAGAATTGTTGCTCTACATAAAGATGGCCTAGGCCAGTGATGGCAAACCTTGGCACCCCAGATGTTTTGGAACTACATTTCCCATGACACTCATGCACCCTTCGGTTTTTATTTGAGCATGATGGGAAATGTAGTTCCTAAACAACTGGAGTGCCAAGGTTCGCCATCACTGGCCTAGGCTATAAGAAGATTGCCAAGACCCAGAAACTGAGCTGCAGCACGGTGGCCAAGACCATACAGTGGCTTAACAGGACAGGTTACACTCAGAACAGGCCTTGCCATGGTCGACCAAAGAAGTTGAGTGCATGTGCTCAGCATCATATCCTGAGGTTGTCTTTGGGAAATAGATGTACGAGTGCCAGCATTGCCGCAGAGGTTGAAGGGGTGGGGGGTACACCTGTCAGTGCTCAGACCATACGCCGCAGACTGCATCAAATTGGTTTGCATGGCTGTCGTCCCAGAAGGAAGCCTCTTCTAAAGAGGATGCACAGGAAAGCCCGCAAACAGTTTGCTGAAGACAAGCAGACTAAGGACATGGATTACTGGAGCCATGTCCTGTGGTCTGATGAGACTAAGATAAACTCATTTGGTTCAGATGGTGTCAGGGGTGTGTGGCAGCAACCAAGTGAGAAGTACAAAGACAACAAGTGTGTCTTGCCTACAGTCAAGCATGGTGGTGGGAGTGTCATGCTGCTGGCACTGGGGAGCTACAGTTCATTGAGGGAACTATGAATGTCAACATGTACTGTGACATACTGAAGCAGAGCATGATTACCTCCCTTCGGAGACTGGGCCCCAGGGCAGTATTCCAACATGATAACAACCCCAAACACCTCCAAAATGGCCACTGCTTCGCTAAAGAAGCTGAGGGTAAAGGTGATATGAACTGGCCAAGCATGGCTCCAGACCTAAACCCTATTAGGCATCCTCAAATGGAAGGTGGAGGAGCTCAAGGTCTCTAACATCCACCAGCCCTGTGATGTCCTCATGGAGGAGTGGAAGAGCACTCCAGTGGCAACCTGTGAAGCTCTGGTGAACACCATGCCCAAGAGGGTTAAGACAGTGATGGAAAATAATGGTGACCACACAAAATATTGACACTTTCAGCCCAATTTGGACATTGTCACTTAGGGGTGTACTCACTTTTTTTGCAAGCGGTTTAGACATTAATGGCTGTGTGTTGAGTTATTTTGAGGGATCAGCAAATGTACACTGTTATACAAGCTGTATACTCATTACTTGACATTGTAGCAAAGTGTAATTTCTTCTGTGTTGTCACATGAAAAGAAATAATAAAATATTTACAAAAATTGGAGGGGTGTACTCACTTTTGTGAGATACTGTATATGATGAACATATAATTCATATAGACACATATAAAAATTCACAATGGGCTAAAGAACTACCAACCCAATGTGTCTAAATGTTTTTAACTTTGAGTAGGATCATCGCAGCTATATACACTGAACAAAATTATAAATGCAACACTTTTGTTTTTGCCCCCATTTTTCATGAGCTGAACTCAAAGATATAAGACTTTTTCTATGTACACAAAAGGCCTATTTCTCTCAAATATTGTTCACAATTCTGGCTAAATCTGTGTTAGTGAGCTCTTCTCCTTTGCCAAGATAATCCATTCACAACACAGGTGTGGCATATCAAGATTCTGATTAGACAGCATGATTATTGCACAGGTGTGCCTTAGGCTGGCCACGATAAAAGGCCACTCTAAAATGTGCAGTTTTATCACACAGCACAATGCCACAGATGTTGCACGTTTTGAGGGAGCGTGCAATTGGCATTCTAACTGCAGGAATGTCCACCAGAGCTGTTACCTGTGAATTGAATGTTCATTTCTCTACCATAAGTCATCTCCAAAGGCATTTCAAAGAATTTGGCAGTACATCCAACCGGCCTCACAACCACAGACCATGTGTAACCACACCAGCCCAGGACCTCCACATCCAGCATCTTCACCTCCAATATCGTCTGAGACCAGCCACCTGGACAGCTGCTGCACCAATTGCTTTGTATAACCAAAGAATTTCTGCACAAACTGTCAGAAACCATCTCAGGGAAGCTCATCTGCATGCTCCTTGTCCTCATCTGGGTCTCGAGCTGACTGCAGTTCGTCGTCGTAACCGACTTGAGTGGGCAAATGCTCACATTCAATGGTGTCTGGCACTTTGGAGAATTGTTCTCTTCACGGATGAATCCTGGTTTTCACTGTACAGGGCAGATGGCAGACAGTGTGTATGGCATTGTGTGGGTGAGCGGTTTGCTGATGTCAACGTTGTGGATGGACTGGCCCATGTTGGTGGTGGGGTTATGGTATGGCCAGGCCTATTTTATGGACAATGACCAAACCAGTCAGCATCCAGAGCATAGATAGAGTCCAGATAGGAGAGACCGCTCCAGGTGGGATGGGTGTCAGGTGCCGGTCGGATCCGCAATCCAAAATCGTATGAAGCAAAAAGAGATGACCGCACTCCGATGTAAATCAAAATTGGAGTATATTTATTCCACATCAAACAAATAGGCAAACTGGAAACATCACACTGTGAGTGCAGGACACAAAGGCAGACGCGTTTCACGACTTAGAGATGTCGCTTATTCATTGCCATGTCCATTCTGTGTGTGAACCTGCCACAGATAAACCTATGTATGCAGCTGAAAGCGTTCAGGTTCATTAGTTGATTGTTCATTCAAACAAGCTGCTCCTACAAATCTGTGGCTTTGATTACACAAACAGGATGGCCCTAAACAAAAACCAAATCAAACACACAATATAGTGATTGTATACAGCTAAACATTGATCTGAAATTTAAAATCAAGTGAAAATGTGTACTATTGCTGATCAAAACTCAATACACAATGGTTCTGACAACATTCAAAATATTATCAAAAAACTTTACATGAATGCATTAAAATCACCCGACAGAAACTTTATGTGTAAACATTAAATGTGTATCAAAAGTGTTTCTCGAGTTGTGCTAAAAATGCATGTGATAGTGAAAAAATATATGTATATGAACCGTAAAGATTCTAATCCAATGTGAATATAGCAAAAATAAATTTGAGTGATTTGAGAGTGTACCAAGTTGTTGATCGGTGTTCGGTCAAGAAACATTATGGCCGATATGTGCAAATCCCCAATGTGGTACCAATAAAGTGAACGGAGTGTATACTATGGTGAAAAAATACACACACATATATATATATATATATACTAAAATTATATATGATAATAAACTCCGGCCCAAAAATATATAAACACTGTTAAAAATTGTTATATGAAATGGTGAAAAATTAATGATAAAAAATATATATATATATATATATATATATATATATAAAAAAATATATAAAAAATATATATATATGTGTGTAATGAGCTGAAAAAATAATAAATAGTATGTGTAAAGGTGTATACATGAAAACATAGAATGTGAATATACATGAAAAATATATAAAAATTAGTTTGATAAACTGTATCATGTATTGGCGATCCACAGCAATAGGGACCATATATGGTATCTTCTTGTAGGAGCAGCTTGTTTGAATGAACAATCAACTAATGAACCTGAACGCTTTCAACTGCATACATAGGTTTATCTGTGGCAGGTTCACACACAGAATGGACATGGCAATGAATAAGCGACACCTCTAAGTCGTGAAACGCGTCGGCCTTTGTGTCCTGCACTGACAGTGTGATGTTTCCAGTTTGCCTATTTGTTTGATGTGGAATAAATATACTCCAATTTTGATTTACATCGGAGTGCGGTCATCTCTTTTTGCTTCATAGCATCCAGAGCATGCCAAACATACTCAAAGAACTGGGATGTTTTCAGCTTCCAGGAATTGTGTACAGATCCTTGCAACATGGGGCCGTGCATTATCATGCTGCAACATGAGGTGATGGTCGTGGATGAATAGTACAACAATGGGCCTCAGGATCTTGTTACGGTATCTCTGTACATTCAAAATGCCATCAATAAAATGCACCTGTGTTCATTGTCCATACCATACGTCTGCCCATACCATACCTCACCACCACCATGGGCCACTCGATTCACAACGTTGACATCAGCAAACCACTCACCCACATGACGCCATACACACTGTCTGCCATCTGCCCTGTACATTGAAAACTGGGATTTATCCGTGAAGAGAACACCACTCCAAAGTGCCAGACTCCATCGAATGTGAGCATTTGCCCACTCAAGTCGGTTATGATAACGAACTGCATTCAGGTCGAGACCCCGATGAGGACCATGAGCATACAGATGAACTTCCCTGAGACGGTTTCTGACAGTTTGTGCAAAAATTCTTTGGTTATGCAAACCGATTGGTGCAGCAGCTGTCCAGGTAGCTGGTCTCAGATGATCTTTGAGGTGAAGATGCTGGGTGTGGAGGTCCTGGGCTGGTGTGGTTACACGTGATCTGCATTTGTGAGGCCGGTTGGATGTACTGCCAAATTCTCTGAAAAGCCTTTGGATATGGCTTATGCAAGAGAAATGAACATTCAATTCACGGGTAACAGCTCTGGTGGACATTCCTGAAGTCAGCATGCCAACTGCACGCTCCCTCAAAACGTGTGACATCTGTGGCCTTGTGCTGTGTGATAAAACTGCACATTTTAGAGTGGCCTTTTATTGTGGCCAGCCTTAACACACCTGTGCAATATTCATGCTGTCTAACCAGCATCTTGATATGCCACACCTGTGAGGTGGATGGATTATCTTGGCAAATTAGAAGTGCTCACTAAGGGTCCTTTCACACGGGCTTTCCGCCCCGCGGACTTTGTTTTGCTCAGCGGGAATCAATCTGCTGATCCCCTCTGAGCAGGCAGATGACAGGTCTTTGTAGGGACTGACCTGTCAGATCCCTGCTCTCCTCTATGGACGATCGGATGAAAACGGACCACCTGTCCATTTTCATCTGATCCAACCCTCCAGACGGATGGAAAATAGGGTTTCCATCCATCTGGATTTCACGGACAGGATGGGATTGGAGAGCAGCGGGTGTCGACAGACATGTCACCGCTGACATCCGCTGCTCCAAAGAGGTACGTTGAGCATCCGATCAGGTCCGCCTGAAAAAACTGACAGGCGGACCTGAGCGGAAAGCCCGTGTGAAAGGGGCCTAACACAGATTTAGACAGATTTGTGAACAATATTTGAGAGAAATTGGCCTTTTGTGTACATAGAAAAAAGTCTTCGATCTTTGAGTTCAGCTCATGAAAAATGGGGGCAAAAACAAAAGTGTTGCACTTATAATTTTGTTCAGTGTACTTAATAGAGTCCATGTGTAAGAGTCCAAGTGAAACACAATGCTGTAACTTCCGGTGCTCAATAATATCTCAGGTGTCACCACGGTGATATCCTCCACCAAATAGTAAAATTTTGAACTCACCAGAACAATATGCTGTCTAAATTATAGGACAGCGAACATGCAATAGTATTATTGTGATATCTCTCTGGAAGTGGTGTGAATGGCAGAGCTTTATGCGCTCCCACGCTTTTAAAACGATGGCATAACACAGGGTATTCAAGCAGATCATGAAGGATAATCACCAAGCATGAGAAAAAAATCTCATAGTGTAGTATTTATTAAAAGAAAATGGTACAATTAAAATTAAAACACTGACTCACTGAACTAAACGTCAGTATTTAAAGTAATAAAACGGAGTACTGGTACAAATCCATAAACAAGGTCCATAGAGTGCAACACAACTGGTGCAGATAATGGTAATGCACTTACTGTGAAAGCTGCCAAAACTAAAATTAGGATGGGGGCTGGACCTCAGAAGTATATCTCAGCTCAGATTGAGGCCTTAAAGTGGTTGTAAACCCCTACATATATCTAGTGAAGGGACTGGTCTCAGGTGATGCACAGAGATTAAACAAATCATCCTACATAGGTTGTACCTGTTTACCTATAGCTGTCTTTCCCCTATATTCATTCAAAGTGCAGAATTTACACAGGATCTCTAAGCTCTGAAAAGAACTGGGCAGAGAGCTAAAGTTACATCAGTGAGGAGAGCTCTGAGAGCTGATTGGAGGGAAGTGACACTCCCACTTCACACAGCACACAGGAGCAGAGCTGGGAATGTCAATCTCCTGGAGCTCCCTCCCCTGTCACCATTTTTCTCTTGGTGTCAGGAAAATTTGTCAGAGGTGATTAATGCTGATGGCAGAGGAACGAAAGCCGCAAACAGAAATTACACACAGTGCCCTGGATTGAGACAAGTACACACTATAGAGGGAAATGATTTGTTTATATTGCATGGCAGAGGTGTACAGCCCCTTTAACTCCATTGTATCATTGTAATCAGCCAATTCTTTTCTATACGCCTGTATCCTTTATGGACCTACTTCACATATACTCATTGTACTTGTTTATACTAAAGGTCAAATGCTCTATATAGCTGTTGCTTTTAATTATCTTTTTGTAAAAGAAAAAACACAGGCAGCATGCTAGTCTGATTCATTGGAAAGAGGGGAGCTTCTGATTTTCCTTTTTTATTTGCATAGAATTCTAGTTCCTCTAATACAGAGTTGTGGTTACTCATTTATATCATTGTTAGCACAATTAATATTTTACACCAGGGGCCTCCAAACTTTCTACACAAAGGGCCAGTTTATTATCCTTCAGAATTAGGGGGGCCGAACTATGGCCTGCAGGAGTAGAAAATGTCCTGGTTTCGGTAACAATGTCTCATTATTGGTGTGTCAGTGAGAGGAATAGCACCCCATCATTGGTGGCAGTAGAAGGAATAGTGTCCCATCATTGGTCTCAGTGGGAGGAATAGCACCCCATTTTTGGTGTCAGTGGGAAAAATAGCATTCTATCGCCGGTGCCAGTGGGAGGAATAGCGCTCTCAACAATGGTGTCAGTGAGAGAAATATCGGCCCATCGTTGGGGTCAGTGAGAGGAATAGTGCCCCATCACTGTTGTCAGTGGGAGGAATAGCGCCCCATCCCTATTGTCAATGAGAGAAATAGTGCCCCATCACTGCTGTTAGTGAGAGGAATAGCGCCCCATCGGTTCCAGTGGCAGGAATAGCGCCCCAATGTTGGTTCCAGTGGGAGGAATAGCGCCTTATCGTAGGTGCCAGTGGGAGGAATAGTGCCCCATCGCTGGTGCCAGTGTGAGGAATAGTGTCCCATCATTGGTGCCAGTGGGAGGGATAGCGCCCCTTCATTGGTGCCAGTGGGAGGAATAGCGCCCCTTCTTTGGTGCCAGTGGGAGGAATAGTGCCCCATCGTTGGTGCTAGTGGGAGGAATAGTGCCCCATCGTTAGTGCCAGTGAGAAGAATAGTGCCCCATTTTTAGTGCCCCATCATTGGTATTAGTGGGAGGAATAGCACCTCATCATTGGCATTAGTGGGAGGAATAGCGCCCCATCATTGGTATTAGTGGGAGGAATAGCGCCCCATCATTGGTATCGGTGTGAGGAATAGCACCCCATCATTGGTATTGGTGAAAGTGGGAGGAATAGCGCTGCATTGTTGGTGCCAGTGGAAGGAATAGTTCCCCATCATTGGTGCCAGTGGGAGGGATAGCGCCCTTTTGTTGGTGCCAGTGGGAGGAATATTGCCCCATTGTTAGTGCCAGTGGGAGGAACAGCGCCCCATTGTTGGTGCCAGTGGAAGGAACAGTGCCCCATTGTTGGTGCCAGTGGGAGGAACAGCGCGCCATTGTTGGTGCCAGTGGGAGGAATAGCGCCCCATTGTTGGTGTCAGTGGGAGGAATAGTGCCCAATCATTGGTGTCAGTGGGAGGAATAGTGCCCCATCATTGGTATAGTTGGGAGGAATAGTTCCCCATCATTGGTGTCAGTGGGAGGAATAGTGCCCCATCATTGGTAACGGTGGGAGGAATAGTGTCCCATCATTGGTGTCAGTGGGAGGAATAGTGCCCCATCATTGGTAACGGTGGGAGGAATAGTGCCCCATTATTGGTATCAGTGGGAGGAATAGTGCCCCATCATTGGTAACGGTGGGAGGAATAGTGTCCCATCATTGGTGCCAGTGGGAGGAATAGCACCCCATCATTGCTGCCAGTGAGAGGAGTAGCACTCCATCATTGGTGCCAGTGGGAGGAATAGCACCCCATCATTGGTGTCAGTGGGAGGAATAGCGCCCCATCATTGATAATGGTGTGAGGAATAGTGTCCCATCATTGGTGCCAGTGGGAGGAATAGCACCCCATCATTGCTGCCAGTGGGAGGAGTAGCACCCCATCATTGGTGCCAGTGGGAGGAATAGCACCCCATCATTGGTGTCAGTGGGAGGAATAGCGCCCCATCATTGGTAATGGTGGGAGGAATAGCACCCCATCATTGGTATCAGTGGGAGGAATAGTGCCCCATCATTGGTAACGGTGGGAGGAATATTGTCCCATCATTGGGGTCAGTGGGAGGAATAGCACCCCATCATTGGTGCCAGTGGGAGGAATAGCACCCCATCATTGCTGCCAGTGGGAGGAATAGCACCCCATCATTGGTGCCAGTGGGAGGAATAGCACCCCATCATTGGTGTCAGTGGGAGGAATAGCGCCCCGTCATTGGTGTCAGTGGGAGGGATAGCGTCCCGTCATTGGTGTCAGTGGGAGGGATAGCGTCCCGTCATTGGTGCCAGTGGGAGGAATAGCACCCCATCATTGGTGTCAGTGGGAGGAATAGCGCCCCGTCATTGGTGTCAGTGGGAGGGATAGCGTCCCGTCATTGGTGCCAGTGGGAGGAATAGCACCCCATCATTGGTGTCAGTGGGAGGAATAGCGCCCCGTCATTGGTGTCAGTGGGAGGGATAGCGTCCCGTCATTGGTGTCAGTGGGAGGGATAGCGTCCCGTCATTGGTGTCAGTGGGAGGGATAGCGCCCCGTCGTTGGTGTCAGTGGGAGGGATAGCGCCCCGTCATTGGTGTCAGTGGGAGGGATAGCGCCCCGTCATTGATGTCAGTGGGAGGATAGCGCCCCGTCATTGGTGTCAGTGGGAGGGATAGTGCCCCATTGTTAATGTCACTAGATAATGCCTAAAGGGCCAGATAAAGGTAAGCAAAGGGAGAACATTGTTTACACTATTTCAGATTCTATACAGAAAACACACAATAGGAAGCACTGCTGGATAAAGTGACCTTGCCAGTGTGCTGTTATTGACCAGCATTGGTGATATTAGTGGCCACTCAATGGGATATATAACACCCCCTATAATAAAAAGGCACTTTTCAAAAACTCATATTTATTTCTAGCTTAAATCAAGTCTCCAAATTACTTATTTTTATTTTAAATAATAAAAGAAAATGAATTTGAGATGTCTGCTGTAATAATAGGTTCAGGCAAACAAGGCATATGCCTTGCCTTTGCAGACACATGTCAGCAGTGTGTACACAGCGCGCGCTGCCTCTGTAGTCTGTAGACAGACGTGAGAGCTCTCCTGTCCACTAGCGCGGCCCTCTTGATTCTCCTGGCAGCCAATGCCTCCTCCCTCCTTTGTCTAGAGACCTATTTACCCGCCCCTGCTCACTGCTGCCACCGCTCCACTCCGGGTTTTGCACGCAGCTCTGGCAGCCCCGGTGCATTGTGGGCCACCCGGTCAGTCAGTGCGCTTGAGAATGAGGGTCCGGGCAACACAAGGGCCCCTCCCCCCCGGAGCTCTGGCTTTTCTTTGTGCCTGCGTCTGGGGTCAGAGGGGAGCTGTGATATGCCTTGAAAACGAGTAGCTATTTGGCCTCTGGGGGGTGCAGTACGCCGTTACTAGGCGTATGCAGAACGTTCGTTTTTTTTTATAGAAAAATGTAATTAGGTTAGTGCTGAGAAGGAAGTTACTGTATAACCGTGTGTATTTACATTGAACAAAAAGCGCGCCTTGTGCTGTGGTTGCGCGTCGACATGAGGTACCGAACATGTACACATATGTTCCTCCACACATAACCTGCACACACTAGCGGCAGGCTAACACAACGAGCTCAGGCTGGAGGACACACACCTTGTGACGTCCTCGCGTTCTCAGACGCCCTACGACGTCACGTGATGCAGCTCCCTCCGGGTTCCCGCGCTCCTCCCCGGGTCTTACTGCCTTAATTTGCCTTTCATGTCGGCTCATAAGAGACAGTCGGAGAACTCCAGGCCCTAACTCCACGTCCAGGTCTTAGTGTCCGGCGCTTAGCTTTCCTCGCTGATACGGCTCATTCTCTGTGATCCCTCGCTCCCCCCTTTTAGCATTGTATTGGCCCTACCTGTGCCTGACTCCAGATTCCGGGCTTTGCGGAGCCCGAGAAAGCGTTAATCCTGCCATCTTGAATCCAGCTCCGTGTTTCCCCCTATCTGTGCCAATCTGAAAGCGCTTCATCCTTGTGACCCGGCTCCCACTTTTCCCCGTTCTGCCATCCCCACCAATGTAAGAGACCGACCCATATCCGGGTTTTGCAGCCGCCGCTGCTCTATGCATGCTTCGGGGCTGTGCTCATCTTGTACCCAGAACATGGAGGCACCATGCAGCTCCCACCTATAATGCACCTCACGGGTATTGCCTGTGCCATGACTGTGTATGAGATATCCTAGTCCGGGTTTTTCCCCCTTCCAGAAGGCCGGTCACAGATCTGGTTCCAGTTTTTGTGTGTGATCCAGTTCCGGGACTTGCAGCATCTCTTTCCCCCCTTCAGCCTCAGAGCAGCCATCCAGCGTCCGGCTTTTGCGTCCCGTCCACGGATCCGGTCCGGTTTTTTCCTCTGTGTGTATGATTCTTGTGCAGGAAGCTGCCAGCCCCGGCTCCCTCCTCGTGCTCCACTATCCGGGTCTTGCGGCCTCATCCTCCCCCAGTCCAGGATACCCAGCTCCGCACTTTGCGGCCTGTCTCTCCTCCTCCTCTCTCGGTAAAATGGCCTCTCCTCCTCCTCTCCACCGCCTCGTGTCCGACTAAGCGGCTCCCCCCCTCCCCTCCTGTCCGAACCTAGCCCGACACCCCGGGGGGGGAGGCCACCTCCATCCCGTCTTTCCTCACAGCGCTTCATGGCCGCCCAGGTAGCCCCGGCCTCCGGCCCCAGCCTTGGGGGAACCCCGCCCGCCGCCACCGGTCCCGAATTAAAGAAGAGCCCCGGGGACCCACCTCCGTCTTCGGTCGAGTCTCAAGCCGAGGCCCCGGCTCCGGCCTCAACGGACTCTGAGTCGCCCGAGGCGGCCAACGGCACCCGAGCGACGTCGGCCTCTTCGCTTCAGGAGACCGGAGATGCGCCCGCGGCCTCCGCCGCCTCCTCGCACCCGCCCGGTGGATTCAGCTTCTCCTCGTACAACCGAGGGGTGTTTCAGCCCGGCCTCGGCCTGGACTACGCGCCTCCCAACGAGGCCTACAACTCCTATACGGCCTACCCAAATCGGGCCTACCAACCGGGCTACCCCCCGCCTCGCCCTACCGCTTCCACAGGAAAACCCCCGGCTCCGGCCTACCCTCCCCCTCCTCCTCGGTTCGGACCCGCGCAGCCGGCAGCTGCCACCCCGACCCTGAACCAGCTCCTCACCGCCCCCAGCCCCGGACGGGGGTATCCGGCCTACCCGGGAGGAGACTACTCGGAGCAGCACAAAGGACCCGAGGGCTATGCAGCCGGCTGGGCCGCAGGTCAGAGAGGGGTCCATCCGCCCGGGAGCCCTGGAAGCAGCGGACAGGCCATACCCAGGACGTCTCAGGTAATCATCTAACGCGGGTATACGGGGCTCTATGGGCGATGAGGATAATGGTGGTTGGGGGGGAGGGGGAGTCCTACTAACTGCCATGTGAGCACATCTCTGCCTGATTATTGTCTACACGATCCGGGCTTGTTTTGTCCCCGGGACAGGATCTGCATCACATTGTGCAAAGGGTGGGGGGGTTGATGATCACCATTGTGTAAATGGGGGGGCCCATCGATGGCTGGGCGTTGCGGTCCCTCCAAGAGGCTCACAATTGGGGCAAAAAAAGGCCATCATGGCACCGCTAAAAGAGGAAGGTTGTAGGTAAGGAAGTGAGAGCAATGTTGTGCGAGGGTCAGGCAGTGTGAAGGAGAGGTTAGATAGACAATGAGATCGCCACTGTGTACAGGGCCTCACCAGGCCATCTCCCCATTGCTTTGTGACTGCTGCTGGGCCAACAAGGAAAAGTACCATTGTGATGATCAGAGGGCCAATATCTGTTGACAATTGGGTATTCCTAGTACAGGAGGAGTTATTGATGTTTGGAGGGAATATATGTAGCTTGACATTTAAACACTGGGGATGGGGGAGTTGTATTACCTTGCTACATAAAGAGATGTGAGAGTCAATGTAGGTGACATTGTATGTAGCGTGTGAACACTATAGCAGGAAATCAGACGCTCAACTAAGTTTCAGAAGGAACCTCTATTGTGTGAGAACATTGGTACCCTAACACACCATGTGCATCCTCTCCTCCCAACTGCATTGTGAAATGTGCCTGTCCCTATTCTGATCATTCAGGGATACCAGCCACTCATGCAGGTAGCTTGATTTAATTGTATTTTGATGTAAACCTTTTTAGAGGTCATTCTGCATGATAAAAATTTGGTTTTCCAAGTGCTGTATCATAGTTGTTTTTTAAACCCTAAAAAGCAGGCTTTACATGTTTTGACTGGCTTTGTAAAGTGTACATTTTTGTATCTTGCCTTGTCTTGGTGACCATGTCTGACAGTTGTCCCGGGAGTCAGGTTTTTTTCTTTCCTGTGCCACATTGCAATGTAGGGCAGAACAGACTGGAGGCCCTTTTTATTAGAGAGTACCCATAGCAAGTAACTTTCCTTTGTACATAATCACGAAGAAATAGATGAGTAACAGCAGGTTGGTTCTGTATTCTACATCATGATTTGAGGATATGAAGAATGACTCCCAATGTTTACGTTTGTGCAGTCTCCTGCAACAGTGCATGTTACTTTTATGTTTATATTATACAGGTGATAATATAACCCCCCCCCCCCAAACCACACTATATAGTAGCTCTACCTCCCAGCTAAAACAATTGTGGTTAAAGACACTAAATTTGATTCAGTTTTGTAAACACTTTGGTTCTTGTTCACACCACAAAAATATCCCCTAGATCTGTTCCAGATGCCTTTTCTGCATGCATGTTTTAAAACATTTTTTTTTTTAAATGCATTTCTGCATGCATTCCATAGGGTTTTTTTTTTCTCCGCTATACTGGGTCCAGTGCATTGTTGATGCTTTTTAACTTGCCACATTCCAGTACAGTTCTGTGCAGGAAAAAAACAGCATGTTGTACTTTATTTTTTATTTTTTGGGAACTATAGAGCATTGGAACACACTGCACTGGTGTGAACTATGCCATTGGAACCTGTATAACCTACTTTCCATGCGATTTTTTTGATGCAGAAAAACACTGCATGTAGTTTAAACGGGCCCCTACAGTTT
Source organism: Pelophylax lessonae (assembly GCF_965119305.1). NCBI lineage: Eukaryota > Metazoa > Chordata > Amphibia > Anura > Ranidae > Pelophylax > Pelophylax lessonae. Next base: position 319,805,861 of record NC_138769.1, read on the forward strand.
CTATTTCTTCCCCCCCCCCCCTCCTTTAATCAGAGTAGGGGTTGCAGAAATGCATTGTAGCAACAAATATGTAGCAGGATCTAATGATTTGTATGTTTGGAAGAATTGTTACCACTTGCCAAGCAGCCGCCATACTTATATGGCGGCAAGTCGGCTATGTCCCACGAAACTACGTACCTTTACGTAGTTTTGCGGGACAGCTAGTGGGGGGCGATGTCTGCCCGGCACCCACGATCACTCTCTGTAAAGACAGAACGGCAGTCTGCTGATGTAAACACAAATACACAATGTTAACAGGCGCTTGATCACATATCGAACCAAAAGTCCATAGAGTTAAGTCATTAATGGCACAGGGGGAGAAAAGGTCCATGTAGGGCAGCCATCCAGAAACCAAAAGCCAGGGGTTCCACAGGCTCCTCTGTTCGTCTTTGCTGAAACACGGCAGACCGCTGTTCTGTCAGTAGTGAACACAGGGATCCTGTGTTCCTCTTATTTAGGAACACAGGTCTCTGTTCATCCAGCAAGCCCACCTCCCCCAAAGTTAGAAAGCACCCCCTAGGGACACATTTCACCCTTTGATCACCCCTGGTGTTAACCCCTTCCCTGCCAGTGTCATTAGTACAGTAACAGTGCATATTTTTAGCACTGATTACTCTAGTAATGTCACTGGTCCACCCAAAAATGTCAGGTTTCCGATCTCTCCGCCGCAGTCCTGCTAAAAATTGTTGATCGCCACCATTACTAGTAAAATAAATAAATGCCATAAATCTTTCCCCTAGTTTGTAGACACAACTTTTGCGCATACCAATCAATTTACACTTATTGGGATTTTTTTGCCAAAAATATGTAGCAGGATCTTGGCCTAAAATGATGAAACAATTAGATTTTTAATTTTTTATTTATTTGAAATGTTTTATAGCAGAAAGTAAAAAATAGTTGTTTTTCTTTTTTTCAGAATTTTCACTTTTTTTGTTTATAGCGCAAAAAATAAAAATCAGAGGAGATCAAATACCACCATAAGAAAGCACTATTTGTGGGAAAAAAAGGACATCAATTTTATTTGGGTACAGCGTCGCACGACCGCACAATTGTCAGTTAAAGTAATGCTGTGCCGTATCGCGGTAAATGGCCTGGTCATTAAGGGGGTAAAACCTTCCGGTCCAGAAGTGGTAAATTAAAGGATTTAAACAAACCAGATTATTTTGGCTTTTAAATTATACCTAGTAGTTTTAAATTTGGTGCTGATGTATGTAGTGACTTCTGTAATAAGCACCCTTGCTGCACATTTTGGGTTCATCAATTTTTTTGTGTACAGTTTTTGATAACGAGCTTGTTCTTATAAATCCAAATAAAATGTCAGTCCTAAAAGGAAAAATACATGTGTGGGAAGATTTACAATGAACTTTAATTCCATTGGCTGATAACCTTTCATAGGTGTTTTGCACAGTGTACAGCACCAATCCTGTCAATCTGTCAACAAAGCATTCCCTTGTACTAATGTTTCTGAATATTAAAATAACTTCAAGTAGGCAAAAGATCCCGATAACAAGTTATCATTACAGGGCAAATTTTAGTCATTTTTTTATATGGCAAACTTGGCTAAAAAAAATCAATTCAATCTATCAAAAACAGTTTTTGACTGGTTCAGTGATATGTTTGTGTGTTTTTTTTTTTTTTTTTTTGTTTTTCTTTTTCTGTTTGGTCTTCTTTGCATTACAGGTATATTTTGAGACTGGCTGAAATTTGCCTTGTGCGTTGCCAGAATTAGGGGTTGTTAAATGACCGACTGCTGCAATCTCTTAGTTTGGTTACACATGAAATGCAGTATCTCACAAAAGTGAGTACACCCTCACTTTTTTTTTTCTTTTCATGTGACAACACTGAAGAAATGACACTGCTATAATGTAAAGTAGTGAGTGTACAGATTGGATAACAGTCTAAATTTGCTGTCCCCCTCAAAAAACCCAACACACAGCCATTAATGTCTAAACCACTGGCAACAAAAGGGAGTACACCTCTAAGTGAAAATGTCGGAAATGGGTCACACTAGCCATTGTCCCTTCCCGGTGTCATGTGACTCGTTAGTGTTACAAGTTTTCAGGTGTGAATGGGGAGCAGGTGTGTTACATTTTGGTGTTATCGCTCTCACTCTCATACTGGTCACTGGAAGTTCAACATGGCACCTCATGGCAAAGAACTTTGAGGATCTAAAAAAAAAAAAATGGTTGCTCTACATAAAGATGGCAGCTATAAGAAAATTGCCAAGACCCTGAAACTGAGCTGCAGTACGGTGGCCAAGACCACACAGTGGTTGAACAGGCCTCGCCATGGTCGACCAAAGAAGTTGAGTGCATGTGCATAGTTTGAAGACACCCCTGCTGTAGAGGTTGAAGGGGGGGGGGCAGCCTGTCAGTGCTTAGACCATACGCCGCACATTGCATCAAATTGGTCTGCATGCTTGTCATCCCAGAAGGAAGCCTCTTCTAAAGATGAACAAGACCCCACAAACAGTTTGAAGACAAGCAGACTAAGGACATGGATTACTGGAACCATGTCCTGTGGTCTGAGACCAAGATTAAACGTATTTGGTTCAGATGGTGTAAAGCGTGTGGCAGCAACCAGGTGAGGAGTACAGACAAGTGTCTTGCCTCTACAGTCAAGCATGGTGGTGGGAGTGTCATGGTCTAGGGTGGCATGAGTGCTGCTGGCACTGGGGAGCTACAGTTCATTGATGGAACCATGAATGCCAACATGTACTGTGACATATTGAAGCACAGCATTAGTATAGCACTTGGCAAACGTCACAATGCTAGATATCAAACTGCAGCTTTCATATGTGTAACTGCAGTTCTTGTGTATCCAGAATAAAATCACATATTCAAAATAAGTTTGCTGTTATTTTGACAATGTTGGGGCATTTTATAGGATCACTTTTCTAATATTTACAAACATATGCTTCTCTACTCCCAACCACCCGCCATTTTTAAAAAAAAAAATTTAAGTTGCTATTATTAGTAGTAATCATCGAAATATTGGTATCATGCTAAGTGCGTCTTTTATTATGGCACATCATAGTAGCTAAAGCAAAAACTATTTTCTTTGCGTTCAAGATGCCACTTCTATATTTTGCCTTTTAAAGGCTACACACATGGAATACATGTAAGGAAGCTATTTTACCTGTAAAGATGTAAATTTGCTGTCAATACTGTTTTGTTTGTTTACACAGAGCATCTACATAGCCCTATCTGACAGGGAATGAGACCTGATTTTCTCTGCTGCAGTTCAGGAACATGTATAGCTTTCCTCCCTCTACCTGTGAATAACCATGGAAAGGGGAAGAAGAAAACTGAGTACTTCATCTAAGCATCACTCTGATCTCTCCTATCAGCATGTTCCTTGCACTGCAGTACAACCGATTGTCTCCTTATGCTGCTTTTCCCTTTCCCTAATCTAAGGTCTACTGTACAAGGACTTCCAAGATGCTAATGCAAAATATAGATTCTAGCACTACTTTTAAAGGAAATACACTTAAAGTTGTATAAATATAAAAGACATTTAATTCAGTTCCAACTGTAACGAGAAAAAAATGCTAGCTTTCTGGCTCCATATCATCTGTGTGATCTGATCTTAGTACAGAACATCTGATCTACATAGTTATTCCATATCTATCCCTATGGAAAGTATCACACTAAATTAGCAGGAGGGCCAGGTTAATACATTTTCAAAGGCAGAAAGTAACAAAAACCTTTTTTTTCTCTTACAACTTTCAGAAAATGCTGTACTTTCTGTATCCATAACATATACAAGGTTTTTTTTTTTTGTTACCGTGATATTGACTATCACCCTTTCGTCAAAATTAAATTCTGTTAGAAATCACAAAGCAGTAGAATTGGTGAGGCCAGGTGGAAAGTAGGGAACATGATTTTGTCAGTTAATGGTTGTAAACCCGTACGTATACCCATTGAATCGACTATCTTTTGGTGATACACAGATGAAACAGGATCCTCCTACATAAGTTGTATCTGTCTATCTGCAGCCTGCTCCTCTACATTTGTTCAAAGTACTTAATTTAGAATTTATAAGCTTGTCTGAGAGTTCCGAAAAGGGGGGTGGAGAGCTGAAGCTACACTCTGCAGAGCTCAGTGAGGAGAGCTCTGAGAGCTGATTGGAGGCAAGGGGTAGGAACAGAGCTGAGGCTGTCACCATATTTCCATTGGTGTCAGGAAAATTTGCCAGACGTGACTTATGCTTACAGCAGAGGAACGAAGCAACAGACAGAAATTACACTTAATTGCTCAGGTACGCTAGAGGGATATGCTTTGCTCATATTTCATGTCTGAGGTTCACAACCACGTTAATGTTCTAATAGATGACAGCCTAGGAGACTACACCTTCAAAACAAGTCATTGTTGACAAATTCTAATTTTTATTTCTCTACCCTGGCAAGTTCTTTTTAGCCCCTGTTCACATTGGCGTGATTTGACATGTCAAAACACATGACAACGGCACTGTCCTAATCGGTGGGATGCCGACTTTGCGGCGCCCCACTGATTTCCAAAAGTAGTTCCTGCACTACTTTTGGTGACTTCGGGGGCTATTTTTAAATAGACATCTGTGCAAGAACCCGCACAATGTCATTCAAATTGCCCCCCGCGCTCCCCTGAATGCGGGTTTGAAATTTTGCGAGTTCAGCTGAAGTCATTTAGTAAGGGTTTACTTCTACATTTCAATTGCCAATGCATGGCATGTATTCTAAACAAGCTTTTATTGAAGAAAAAATACTTTTTTTATCGTTTTGTTGTAGCTTAGCACTGCAGATCTCCATGGCTTTTTTTTTTTTTTTTTGTAGTTCCGTTCTATATGCATGTGCTGCACAGATGGCTGCGTGGCAATTCTCAGGACAGGTCTCCTTGTGGTGACAACAGTGGATCATGCCTGTAAAGGTTATGTTGTAACGGCCGCTTATGCCTCATTTCCACTGAGCGGAATGGTTCGGGTCGGTACAGTTTGGAAGGGTTAGAATGGTCCGGTCTATTCAGGTGAGCGTTTCCACTGCAAGTCGGGCCACCAGGGACCATGCAGGGTTTACACCAAATGAGGTGTTTGTTTTGCGCTTTCATTTGACGTGAGCATTGACGTTTTCCTGTCCACCAATCAGATTCGTGTGACGCCAGTAGCTCCGCCCTAACCATACCGTACCATTTCCTATGGCCCTACATCTGAAGCAGGACCAGGAATGGTGCAGCTTGGTTCGGTTGTATGGGCCACTTTCATAATGGAAAAACTCAAATTAGCCTATCGCACCGAACTGAACCGATCCGCTCAGTGGAAACGAGGCATTAGTCTCCAGTGAAAGCCTTTATGACTGGTTGATGCTACAGAATTGTCGCCCTATAACTGCAAATGCCTGAACAAAGGAGGAGCTTCATGACTGGATCACCAAGATTTATTTAATGAAACCTGCAGATGTAAAACTATTTTGGTGATTGGTTTTGCATATATTTTAAACCACAAGACTGGGCAAGTAAATGCCAGTTTAATCTGTTAAATGTTGGGTACATCTCAAAGGACAGTTGATGGTAATTGGGAATAAGGTTGCATACATTATATTTTGGCTCAAAGTTTTATCTGATCAAAATTCTGATTTGCACAGTGTATTGAAATATAAACCCGGAATAATAGTTGCTGCCTATTAAAGCTGTCAGTCAAGTTTTCTTTGTGGTCAATGTGTATTGTGATGCATTGATGTTTTGTACTGAATGGCACATGCATGTGACAATGCAGAAGCATGGGTGAGACAGTTGTCACCCTATAACCAGGGCTACCTAAACAAGGACCTTAATGGTGGGATTGCCATGTTTACCATTTCTAATTGGTATGCAAAGAAAAAAAAAAAAAAAAAAAATGTTAAAACTGTTAACGTGGTAAAGCTTATATAAAATGTTGGTGATTACACTTAGATCTACTTTTAAGGACCCTTTGAAAATGGACAGGCTGCTTTAGTCTATGAACAGATTCATGTTGTGTACAGAGACGTGTGAATGAACGCAAACATGTTTAAGAAACAATAGTTGGGGGAAACATTTTTTTGGCCAGAGCTAAAGAAAATTAAAGTGTGTGGGGTGGCAGTGCTCCCCCTTTATTGATTTGTAAAATGAGCAATGTGGATTGGCTGTATAAAGAATTCTGAGGTACTTGACTAGAGGCACATGTCCTTATTTCCCTAATATAGATTTTTAGCTAAAATTTATTCTGAACCCTGGGAGTACTGCAACATCTATATCAGGGGTATGGAGCCTATGACTCGTGAGCCAGATGTGGCTCTTTTGATAGCTGCATCTGGCTTGCAGACAAATAGTCTCCTTCTAGGAGTATATAATTATTAGCCCCGAGTCAAGTCCATGCCTGCGAGCTGCGGCCACACTGGTTTGCTAGTATGCCACTTGCCATCTAGCAACCAGTGATGTCACATGACGTCAGCGTCACGTGACAGCGGGAGAGCAAAGGCAATGGTCAAATTCCTCCTCCGCTCCTAAATTCCACCCACCACAGGCCACATCCCTCTTCTCCAGGTGGCAGCGCGGGCTCAGCGTAGAGCCGAGGGAGGTCCTGAAGCGACAGATCAGTCAGTCACCCTTGTCTAAAGTAACTGTAAATTACTCTTTCAGAAAGAGTATTTGCAATTACTAAGTTGACAGGGAAGCACAGAAAGAAAAAAATTCTAGGCTATCCTGCACCTTTTTTACAGTGGGATTTTTTAATAACCTTTCCCCCAGACATTGACATTTTGGCACATATGGGCTACACATCCACTTTCTGTTTGCGCTAAGGTTATTTCTCCTTTCCATTGTCATGCCCTGCAAATCGCACTAGTGTGAACAGGGGAAGTCAACTTTAATATTTCAGCTCCTTTAACCACTTCAGCCCTGGAAGGTTTTACCCCCCCCCCCCCTCTTAATGACCAGGCCATTTTTTTGCAATTCGTCACTGCATTACTTAAAGGTTCCTGACCCCTGAAATATAGTGTATGGCTCTCACGGAATTACATTTGAAAATGTGTGGTGTTCGTGGCTCTCAGCCAAAAAGGTTCCTGATCTATATGATAGGGTACAGTAACTGCCAATTATTTATATGGGAACAACTTAAAATAGAAGTTCACGCAAAACCTAACAAACGCTGCTCTGCCACATTCTAAACTTAATCTATCTAACCCTGTAAAGCAAAAATCGCTGTACTTGCTGAGACCAGACCGGCTGAAAAAATAGCAAGACCTGAAGCTCCAGTAAAGCCTAGTACACACGCATAGATTTTCCGATGACCGGTCGTCCGTCTTTTGTCCAGAGTGGTGTTTTGTTGGTTGGAATGTGCCTACACTGCACTGGACTTTTGTCGACCGACAAAATTCTACTTCAGAAGTGATGTCATGTGTTGGTTTGCTTTCTTTGTGTTCTTTCGTCTCTGAGCATGCCCAGTCTTGCTCATAAGATTTTTCCCTGTCAATCTGTACTGACTGCACGAAAATCGGCCGTGTTTGGCGGAGGACAAAAATTTTATAGCCTGCACACCAGACTTTTTTCGGCTGAAAAGTCGGAGCCGGTTGTCGGAAGCATCATACTAACAAGCCAAAAATCGGTCGTCGGACGAAAATTCCCTGCTGAATTTCGACGCGTGTGTACAAAGCTTGAGTGATGTATGGGTACGTTGCAACTTGCCTCTTGGTTTTTGGGCGTGCTGTGATTGGCCACAGCATGAGTCTGTCAGCAAGTTAGTCAATGAGTTTGGCTGTATACCTGCTGATCAGCTGTGGCCAGTCGGCAAGATTCTGTGAGCACAAGCAGCACATACACTTTAACCCCTTGATTGCCCTGTTACTCTGCCAGTGTCAGTACAGTGACCATGTACATTATTATCACTATTAGTGTCAGTAGTTGGTGTCCCTCCCAGTCAGTGTTGGCGCCAGATGCCTGCGACTCTTAACACAGCCACACTAGAAGTTGCTGAATACCGCCATTGCTAGTATAGTGTCTATACAGATCCATATCTTGATCAGGACTATACTAGTGTCCCCAAAATGCGGTTTGGTTTTTCCAAAAACATGTAGCAGAATACATTTTGGCCTAAATTTATGAAGATGTCTTTGATTTTATTGGCTGTGTTTTTTTTAACTGTAGAAAGCATGTGTCAAATTTTTTTCGTGGGTTTTTTTTTTTTTTTTTTTTTTTCAATAATAAAGAGAAGAAAGGTGGTGATCAAATGCCACCAAAAGGAGGAAGCTCTTTTTTGAAAGAAATAATCTAAATTTAATTTGGGTACAGCTTTGCATCATGACTGTGCCAGTTGGGTAGCACAGTACTACATAGCAAAAAAAACTGCCATAGTCACGGTCATGAAGGGGGTAAAACCTTCCAGTGGTTAAGAACTATAATTCTTTCATCCTGTACTTTTGGCCTTGCCATGTGAACTGTTTTAATTGTGATAGTTGATAAAGTAGAAAGATGGTGTTCTAAATTAACCACTTGCTGACCGCTTACTTTATATAAACGTCGGCAGAGTGGCTCTCCCAGGCAAAGTCACGTATCGGTACGTCACTTGCCTGGGAGGAGCTAGGGGGCGAGCCGTCCGTCCCTCTGCCTGCAATGATCAGAGATTGGGATCCTGCTATATAGGATTGCATATCTCTATGATCATTTCAAAATCATTTCCTCTCTCTTCCAGAACCTATGTAACTATGCATATTCCATAGCTGTAGCATTTCTCTAGAAGCGGGAAATCGCTGTAGCAGACATGTCTACTTCAGAGGATGCTTTCTCTTTTTTTTTCTCAAATGATTAAAGAGGAGCTCCAGGTTCCATCAGGAAAAATTAGGTCAGCAGCTACAAACCTTTTTAATATGACGCCTGTCCGGGGATCCTGCAATATCCTCACCCAAGCTGATTCAACTTCAGGCACTTTCACCTGTAGTAAGGCTAACAAAGTGAAGCCTTGTGGCTTCACAGCTGGCTTCCTACTGCGCACGAGTTGTACTGCCCCTTGTGAATGGTTCTGTAGTCTTCTGGGACCTGTGATGTGTTCCCAAAGACTGCAGGGGAATAAGGGGGCCAAGCTGCCTCAGGTCGCCGTGGTGTTCTGGGCTGAAAGTGGGAACAGGTACCTATAAAATTGCCAAATGTGGCAGTGGATAGGGGGGGGGGGGTTGGGGGGGAAGGTAGCAAACAAGTGGAGCTTCCCCTTTTTGTCTGGAACTCCGCTTTAAAAGCACTCTTCTAATCGAAGAGGTGGAGAGTGTTACCACCCTGCCACCTCATCTTTTCGGAGAATGCTTTGTATTGGAGAGTGCAAAACATTTTCTGCATCTCACCCATGCTGATTGGTTGACTACTTCTGTTCAAAATACAGCAGGGCAGCTGCTTAGGACTGAATACTGCAGCAAGGGTAGCAGTGTTTACTTTAGTGAATTCCAGCTTCTAGCGCAGGGGTGCCAAACTTTAATCGCAGGGCACATCAGCATTATATTGATTGCCCTCAGTCGGTTGTGTCTGTAATACTATATGCAGTATCTCCCATAAGTGAGTACACCCTCACATTTTTGTAAATATTTTATTATCTTTTCATGTGACAACACTGAAGAAATAACACTTTGCTACAATGTAAAGTAGTGAGTGTACAGCTTGTATACAGTGTAAATTTGCTGTCCCCCCTCAAAATATCTCCACACACAGCCATAAATGTCTAAAACACTGGCAACAAAAGTGAGTACACCCCTAAGTTAAAATGTCCAAATTGGGCCCAAAGTATCAATTCTTTGTGTGGCCGCCATTATTTACCATCCAAACCTTCAGTTTTGAGGATGCCCCACAGATGCTCAATAGGGTTTAGGTCTGGAGACATGCTTGGCCAGTTCATCACCTTTTTTTATCCTCAGCTTCTTTAGCAAGGCAGTGCTCATCTTGGAGGTGTGTTTGGGGTCGTTATGTTGGAATACTGCCCTGAGGCCCAGTCTACGAAGTGAGGGGGTAATGCTCTGCTTCAGTATGTCACAGTACATGTTGGCATTCATGGTTCCCTCAATGAACTGTAGCTACCCAGTGCTAGCAGCGCTCATGCAGCCCCAGACCATGACACTCCCACCACCATTCTTGACTGTAGGCAAGACACACTTGTCTTCGTACTCACCTGGTTGCCGCCACACATTTAAAACCATCTGAATCAAATACGTTTATCTTGGATTACTGGAACCGTGTCCTGTGGTCTGACGAGACCATGTCCTTAGTCCGCTTGTCTTCAGCAAACTATTTTGCGGGCTTTCTTTTTAGAAGATGCGCGCCCCCCCCCCCCTTCAACCTTTTTAGCAATGCTGGCAGCACTCATACGTCTTATTTCCCAAAGACAACCTCAGTATAGGACGCTTAGCATGTGCATTCAACTCCTTTTGGCTGGTCTGTTCTGAGTGGAACCTGTCCTGTTAAACCGTTGTATGGTCTTGGCCACTGTGCTGCAGCTCAGTTTCAGGGTCTTGGCAATCTCATAATAGCCTAGGTCACCTTAATATGTAGAGCAACAATTCTTTTTTTTTTTTTTTTCAGATCCTCAGAGTTCTTTGCCATGAGGTGCCATGGTGAACTTCCAGTGACCAGTATGAGAGAGTGAGAGCGATCACACCAAATTTAACACACCTGCTCCCCATTCACACCTGTAACACTAACGAGTCACATGGCACCAGGGAAGGAAAATGGCTAATTGGGTCCAATTTGGACATGTTCACTTAGGAGTGTACTGACTTTTGTTGCCAGCGGTTTAGACATTAATGGCTGTGTTGAGTTATTTTGAGAGGACAGCAAATTGACACTATTATACAAGCTGTACATTGACTGCTTTACACTGTAGCAAAGTGTAATTTCTTTAGTGTTGTCACATGAAAAGATATAATTTAAATGTGAGGGGTGTACTCCTGTGAGGTACTGTACTTTTTTTTTTTTTTTTTGTTTTTACTCTCCCAGTATAGGTGTAGGAACTACCACACAGCTCCCCCCCCCCCCCCAAACAAAAAATTATATCTAGGCTTTGACAGAATAACTTGGAAGCTGATTGGTTGCTATGGACAGCTGCACCAGATTCTGTGTGCACCAGTTTTAGTAACCCCCCCCCCCCCCTTTTGAGTGTGACTGTTCCAGATCAGTGGAAAGTATTGTGGCCAGACCCAGCCTAAGCCCCCGTTCACACTAAGGCGACCTGTGAGGCGACCTGGTCGCCTCACAGGTTGCCGTAGGTCGCCTTCCATAGGGAAGCTGCGGACCCGTTCTAATAGGAGAGACACAAGTCGCTCTGACTTAGAAAAAGGGTCCGGAGCTTCTTTGGGGCGACCCGGAGGCGACCGCCATAGACTTCAATGTTATGAAGTCCGTGGCGGCCACTCCGAGGTTGCGACCTCGGAGGTCGCCACCCGTAGTCGGATCGCCCCAGTGTGAACGGGGCCTTAGAACTAGAATTTTAGAAAAGTAGCAATATAGAATAAATATTTTCTCAAAATGTTTGTTTATGCTTAAGAAAATTTTGCAAACCACAGCTATTCTCAAAACTCACTCGCAGACTTCTTACATATGAACTTTTATGCTGTAAAAGGTTCAGCTTCGCTGTCCTAAGTCTTCTAAGATGGGTACAATTCAGGTAATTTGAGCTAAAATTCTGGGTAGCCTGCCAGGATGGCCTTTTTACTAGGCACATCTGTTATAGGGTGAAAACCCTACCCTACCTGGGTGGTGCAACTTTTCTGTGTGGCCCGAAGCTACTGTTAACTTTTAGATCATGGGTAGACAGCCACAGTGGCTCTGAGGGGAGACAGGAAGATTGAAGCAGACCTCCAGAGTAAATAAGATGCATGCCACTACACATAAGTTAAGGTGTGTGTGGGGTGCTGTAGTCTAAAGAGACAGAAAAACTGATTTTTTTTTTTTTGGACAAGTTCATGTTTAAAAAAAAATGCGTAACGCATGTAAAAAAATTGTGCTTTTTTTTTTTTTTTTTTTGCCTTTTTAGATAGCCTGCAGAGCATTGCACCCACAATCCAAAGATTATGGTTGTGATGCAGGGCTCCAGCGGACTCTTAACCACTTGCCGACTGCCTAAAGCCGATCTACGTCGGCAGTCAGCCCCTCACAGGCAAAGTGACGTAGGGCTACGTCACTAGCTTGTGAGGGTCTAGGGAGCGAGCGCGCGCCCCCGCGTGGTCACGGACCCCCCCCCCCGCGCGTGTGACCGGCGGACCCGATGTCCGCCGGTCACTTGGCGATCGGCGGGGGAGAGGGAGAGTGTCAGGCAGCTTGTGTAAACAAGCTGCCTGTCATTCTCCTTGCTGTTAGGATACTGATCACTCGGATCTAGTATGTAGATCCGTTGATCAGTGTCCATACAGCTCAAGCCCCAGCCAATCACAGTAGAAAGCACGCCCCTAGGGATACACACAGCCCCTCCCTCCCAAATAAAGTTAACCCCTTCACTACCAGTGTATTTTTACAGTAACAGTGCATATATATAGCACTGATTACTGTAGAAATGTCACTGGTAACCCCAAAAGTGTCAAATGTCAGTCAAGGGTCCGATCTGTCCGCCCCAATGTCGCAGTACCGCAAAAAAAATCGCAGATCGCCGCCATTACACGTTAAAAAAAAAATGACAGAAATCTTTCCCTTTGTTAGTAAACGCGATAACTTTTGCGCAAACCAATCAAAATACGCTTTTTGCGATTTTTTTTTTTTTTTTTTTTTTTTTTTTTTTTTTTTTTTTTTTTTTTTTTTTTTTTTTTACCAAACATAGGTAGCATAAAACAAATTGGCCGAAAAAGTAAAAAAATTTTGATTTTTAAATTTTTTTTTTTGGGGAATTTCATATAAAAAAATGTGAAAAATATTGCTATTTTTGCAAAATTGACGCTCTTTTTTTGTTTATAGCGCGTGATCAAAAAATCGCACAGGTGATCAAATACCACCAAAAGAAAGCTCTGTTTGTGGGAAAAAAAGGACGCCAAATTTGTTTAGGTACAGCGTCGCACGACCGCGCAATTGTCCGTTAAAGTCACGCAGTGCCGAATCGCAAAATACCCCCTGGTCGGAATGGGGGTAAAATCTTCCGAGGCTTAAGTGGTTAAGATGTGCGCCTGTATCTCATACGGGCAGGCAGTTTACTTGAGAGCAAAAAGAATCCATGAACTATGAAAGCGATCAGCGTCCTCACAGTTCATTGAAGAACTACAAACTGTCGGCAACAGTGGCTAACTAGTTGGAGTTCAGTCACAGAAAACTGTGAATGCATGATGCAGCTGTGTGGGTGGAGCCCTGCACAGATGTATTTTCAAAAAGTGACAGCGGTGGTGGGAAGAGGATCACCTGCCCGCTGTCAGAGCAGGGGAGATCTGCAGAATAGGCGGCAGGAGCTGGAACATGTGGGTTTTTTTGTAAAAAATTTGTTTGAAGCTGTCTTCTCTGATGCTCCCTTTTATTGTCAATTTATCTGTTGATAGCACAGAGCTCTAGGAGGCAATCTGCACATGCTCAGTTTGGTGTGTATTGCTACAGGTTTTTTTTTTTTTTTTTTTGGGTGCATGTGTTTGGCACAGGGCCAATTGGCACTGTCCAGACAGAGGGTCAGAGGTCCTTGCAGCCTCATAGGACAATCGGGGAATGAAAACTCCTACAAGCTTTAACCAGTGCTCGGTGAGGCACTGATAGCAGTCACAAGACTGCTGTATACTGCTGATGAGAAAAGGTATTTAGCAGTTTTTTTACTAAAAAAAACCCCTTTTTTTATGTACTTTGAACTTGATAGAAGCGTTGATAACTTCAGAAAGAGGGTGCATTCACATCTGCGAATGAACCTGACACCCATAACACACGAGAACCTCAGTGGGGGTTCCTGACAATTAGCTGTGGGAAACAGCCCCATTAAAAGCTATAGGAAGCTTCTGGTTCTCGCAGCTAATTTTGGCCACATGCATGTAGGGATGCAAGTAATGAGTTTTTTTCATAATCGATTAGTTGGCCGATTTTTAATATTTATTTATATTTTTTTTTTGTTTCGATTACTCAGCTAATAATCAAAGTTTTTTTTGTGTATCATTTTTGTTAATATACATAGTTATAGTAGTTGAGGTTGAATAAAGACAATAGTCCATCCAGTTCAACCTGTGTAGGTTTGTATGGCCGTAATCATCTCTCGTACCCCTTAATGTTCGGATCCTTGAGATGTATGTCCAAAAGTCTTTTTGAAAGTAGCCATACTTCCCACAGAAACTACCTCTCATGGTAGAGAATTCCACAATCTTGTAGCCCTAACAGTAAGGAACCCGCTGCGTTGCCTGAGGTTAAAACACTTCTCCTCTAATCGCATTGTATGCCCTCGAGTCCTCATGCAATCCTTGCGACTGAATAGCTTTTTTTTTTTTTTTCTATGCTGATATCACCATTGAGGTATTTATAAATTGCTATCATGTCCCCTCTCAGGCATCTCTTCTCCGGGGAGAATAAATTAAGCGATTTGTAGACGCTCTTCTTCATAATTAAGGTCCTCCAATCCCCTAATTAGTTTAGTTGCCCTTCTCTGGACTCTCTCCAGCTCCAACACATCCCTCCTGAGGACTGGCGACCAGAACTGGACAGAATACTCCAGATGTGGTCGGAACAAAGTTTTATAAAGTGGTAGGATTATAGTTTTATCTCCTGGAATACATCCCTTTCTTTATGCATGCTAATCTGCCAGGCCTTTCTCCATTTTTGATTCCCCAAAGGTCCCCCCCCCCCCCTAAAGTGTATTGTGCTTTTATGTTTTTAGTCACCAAGTGCAAAACCTTACACTTCTCCACATTAAACCTCATTTGCCATGTCGTTGCCCACTCTGTTATTTTGTTCAGGTCATTCTGTAGGATATCTGCTTCATGCTGTGCAGTTATTGCCCTGCCCAATTTTGTGTCATTTGCAAAAACTGATATAGAACTAATGATCCCGTCCTCAATGCTGTTTATGAATAGATTGAACAAGGGTGCTCACAGGACTGAGCCTTGGGGGGGGGGGGGGGACCCCCCTCTTACCACCCCCATGTATTATTTATTACCACTCTTTGGACACGCCCTTTTAGCCAGTTGCGTATCCAAGAGCAAACCTTGTGGTCGATGCCTGCAGACCTTATTTTATAAATGAAGCGCTTGTGGGGAATTGTATCAAATGCCTTAGCGAAATCCAGGTACACCACATCCAATGGTTCCCCCCCCCCCCAAATTTAGCTCACAGCTCACCTCCTCGTAGAATGTTAAGAGATTGGTTTGACAAGAATGCCCATTTGTAAACACATGCTGATGATGTTGTCTTTAGAAAACTCTACGATAGTCTCTTTATCATCCCCTCCAGAAGTTTACATAGTTTACATACCATTGATGTCAGACTGCCCGGCCTATAATTTCCCGGGATATGCCTCTGCCCTATTTTGAATATCGGTATCACGTTAGCTTTCCTCCAATCCCCTGGTACATTTCCTGTCCTAATACTGTCAGCAAAGATCAGGAACAGTGGTCTAGATATAATCTTACTAAGTTCTTTGAGCACTCTCGGATGTACGCCATTCGGGCCTGGTGATTTATTTGTGTTAATTTTATCCAGCCTTTCCCTGATTTCACCCTCTGTTAGCCATAGTGGCAAGTCCTGTGTATTACTACTAACCATATAGTCGTGGTCAGTGTACCCCTCCTTTTCCTATGTAAAGACTGAGGAGAAAAAAAAGCGTTCAGCACGGTTGCCTTTTCAGTGTCCTCTGTAACCATCCTCCCATCATCGTTAATTATGTGTGCAACGTGCTCTGCCCTAGTTTTTTTGGCTTGATGAAAGCTACCTGCGCCTCCTGTCACTTACAGTGGGTACGGAAAGTATTCAGACCCCCTTAAATTGTTCACTTTGTTATATTGCAGCCATTTGCTAAAATCATTTAGGTTCATTCTTCTTCCTCATGAATGTACCCATAGCACCCCTTACTGACAGAAAAACACAGAATTGTTGACATTGTTGCAGATTTATTAAAAAAGAAAAACTGAAATATCTCATTGTTACTAAGTATTCAGACCCTTTGCTCAGTATTTAGTAGAAGCCCCCTTTTGATCTAATACAGCCAGGAGTCTTTTTGGGAAAGATGCAACAAGTCTTTCACACCTGGATTTGGGGATCCTCTGCCATTCCTCCTTGCAGATCCTCTCCAGTTCTGTCAGGTTGGATGGTAAACGTTGATGGACAGCCATTTTTAGGTCTCTCCAGAGATGCTCAATTGGGTTTAAGTCAGGGCTCTGGCTGGGCCATTCAAGAACAGTCACGGAGTTGTTGTGAAGCCACTCCTTCGTTATTTTAGCTGTGTGCTTAGGGTCATTGTCTTGTTGGAAGGTAAACCTTCGGCCCAGTCTGAGGTCCAGAGCACTCTGGAGAAGGTTTTTGTCCAGGATATCCCTGTACTTGGCCGCATTCATCTTTCCCTCGATTGCAACCAGTCGTCCTGTCCCTGCAGCTGAAAAACACCCCCACAGCATGATGCTGCCCCCACCATGCTTCACTGTTGGGACTGTATTGGACAGGTGATGAGCAGTGCCTGGTTTTCTCCACACATACCGCTTAGAATTAAGGCCAAAAAGTTCTATTTTGGTCTCATCAGACCAGAGAATCTTATTTCTCACCATCTTGGAGTCCTTCAGGTGTTTTTTAGCAAACTCCATGCGGGCTTTCATGTGTCTTACACTGAGAGGCTTCCGTCGGGCCACTCTGCCATAAAGCCCCGACTGGTGGAGGCCTGCAGTGATGGTTGACTTTCTACAACTTTCTCCCATCTCCTGACTGCATCTCTGGAGCTCAGCCACAGTGATCTTTGGGTTCTTCTTTACCTCTCTCACCAAGGCTCTTCTCCCCCCGACAGCTCAGTTTGGCCGGACGGCCAGCTCTAGGAAGGGTTCTGGTCGTCCCAAACGTCTTCCATTTGAGGATTATGGAGGCCACTGTGCTCTTAGGAACCTTAAGTGCAGCAGAAATCTTTTTGTAACCTTGGCCAGATCTGCGCCTTGCCACAATTCTGTCTCTGAGCTCTTCAGGCAGTTCCTTTGACCTCATGATTCTCATTTGCTCTGACATGCATTGTGATCTGGAAGGTCTTGTATAGACAGGTGTGTGGCTTTCCTAATCCAGTCCAATCAGTATAATCAAACACAGCTGGACTCAAATGAAGGTGTAGAACCATCTCAAGGATGATCAGAAGAAATGGAAAGCACCTGAGTTAAATATATGAGTGTCACAGCAAAGGGTCTGAATACTTAGGACCATGTGATATTTCAGTTTTTCTTTTTTAATAAATCTGCAACAATGTCAACAATTCTGTGTTTTTCCGTCAATATGGGGAGCTGTGTGTACATTCATGAGGAAGAAGAATGAACTTAAATTATTTTAGCAATATAACAAAGAGTGAAAAATTTAAGGGGGTCTGAATACTTTCCGTACCCACTGTATGCTGCTAATACAAAAACAATGTCTGTCTTCAACCAAATTTTCATTTTAAGAACGTTCGTATTTTTCTAATCATTAGTGGTATCAAATCAATGTTTGTTTTTGACCACAGTGATGGGAAAATTCAAAGGGGCAGAATAGAAAACATCTTGGTCAAAGAAATTTTCAGATGTGCATGTGGTTTTTCATTGAGAAATCACATTCATTTTAAAACTGAATGTTAAAAGCAAGTGAACTGAATGTTAAAAGCAAATGAAATTTTCAAACGACCTTCATTCAAAGTGTACAATTTTATTTTTTTGTTTTTTTCGTATGAATATTCTCGTCCAAAAATCGATACATGTATGGCCAGCATAAGGCCTAGTTCACACCTATGCATTTTGTTTTTGATCTTTCTGCAGTGCGTTTAGTATCAGCAGAATGGTTTTTTTTTTTTTTTTGCCTGTCATAATGGGATTAGAAAAAATAGACCTTTTTTTATAGTACGCAAAAAGCAGATAATTGATAATATAAGGGGTTCATTTATACTGTGAAACAGTGAAAGTAATAAAATATTAGATCATATATAACAATAAATTCACCTAGAAGTAGGATGTTGGGCATTTTAACTAGGAGTTAGACATGAAGGTACGGGAGATATAACTCTTTTATATTGTAGTACTAAAAGCAGATATACTTTTTTTTTTTTTTTGTATGGATATATAATTTTTAAATACAATGCGCAATACTAGTAAAAGTTTAGTTTAAGGGTGTTTTCACACTTGGTGTGATTGCCTGGTCTGAACCCGAGTTCGATTGCTCCCCCGATGGACTGTGTTCACGTTTGATTTTTGTATCCGAACCGCGGTACACTTGTGTCATCAAGCTGCAGCCGGCGCGTACTCATGTTGCTTGGCAACCGCTGTAAACGCAAAGGTGCCAAAATGGATAGAATTGCTTGCTTTGGTACGGTTGCGGTCTCATCAGAAGCGAACCGTACCCCAGACCACCCTTTTTAAGTGGACTCTGGTACAGTTCGCAGATGCGCACCCGAGTTCAAAGACAGCGTTCATATCAAAAAGAACCAAATTCTGACGTCAATTGAACCCGGGTGCGCACCAAAAGTGCTAGTGTGAAAACACCCTAAATTTAATTGTAATGCCTTCTATTACCTCCTCCAATCTCTTAGCCTCCACCTTCTCTGGGTTCAGATGTGGATCTTCCCCCTTCAGAGTGCCCCAATAGCAAGCTGAAAGTATAGTGTAGCATGTCCCTAATGGCAAGGTAAAAAATACTTCTACCTTTTTAGAACCACTCACTTTCTGCCCACGACTACATGTCACATGAGGTATTGCTCCTCACGCATACAAATTCACAAGTTTTCAGGCACTTACTGATCTCTATGGATGGTGTACTGAGCTGTATGTGTGGCTTCACTGTAATTCCTGGTATGTAAACAATGCATTCTGTATGCAGGCCAACCAATCGGCTGACCAACTAATAGATTATGAAAATAGTTGACAAATATTTTCATAAATGATTAGTTGTCGTTTAATCGATTAGTAGTTTGGGCCCTACTTGAATGTAATCACTGCATGAACATTTACATGTGGATGTGATTAATTAGGGGTGCCAGCAGCTCACCATTGCTTTCAGTAGAACTTCCTACTGCAGCTGATCGCCAAGAACCCACACTGAGGTTTTTGCGTGTAATTTTGTGTTGTATGCATTTGTAGGTGTGAATGCACCCTTAAAGCTGACCTCCACCCAAAAGGGGTAGTTCCTCTTTTTAAAGCACTCCTCTTCCCCCAAATATGCTTAATTTATTTTTGAAATCTTTATTTAGCAAATTTGTAAAATTACAAAAACACACAGTGCAAAAAGAGGAACCAAACCAAGTTCCAAACAGTACAGCAAAAAAAGAAAGAGGCATAACCAATATGGAATATAACACAGATGCAGAATAATGAACATAGACCTAAATTGGAGGGACATTTCTGTTGGTATGAAGAGGGTGCCATCCGGCCAGACAAAGGATAAACCTCATATGTCCGTCTCAGCTACCCGGCATGACCCCCGAGGGGATACTCTCGGGGAGGCCAGGCAGAATTGAGACCGGAGTTGAGTGTACACTAACCTCTACATCATAAATCATGTTAGAATAAAACAAGAAAAGGCCTCAGTAGAAAGAGGGAAAGAAAAAGTGGGAAGGTGAGATGGACAGCTCCCAACGGAGCTAGTAAGAGAAAGAGAGAGGATGGGGAGGAAAGAACAGACAAAGGAAAAACCTGGAGTAAACAGGGGTATTAAGGAGAAGGCACCCCATCGGGGAGACACACTACCCAAGATTGGTCACATGTCCCCAATGCAAGACCAGTAAGCTAAGCATCCGGATTCTCTTCCGAGTAATACATCCACCCAGCCCAAGTATCTTTAAAGCGGTCCGGTTTACCCTGAGAGGTCAGAACCTGCCGTTCTGCCTCCATTACCAAGTTAACCTCCCTCTTCCATTCGGACAATGTAGGACTGACAGTCTGGCCCCAATGTCTCGGTATCGGACATTTGGCTGCATTCAACAAGAATGGGATGACACTGCGTTTGTATTTTTTAATAGATGAGCGAGTGTCGTGAAATACTGTAGTGGTGTGTGATCGGGGGGGGGGGGGTTTATAGCTAATTTCCATACCCAGTGATGTATAAGAGTCCCAAAAGGTTGCAGCAGAGGACAGTCCCACCATGTGAAGGAATGTTCCCTCCTGTCTGCAGCCCCTCCAGCAGTGTGGATCCGAACCCGGGAAAATACTGGACAACTTAACGGGAGTCCTATACCAACGAGCCATACATTTTGTAGGAGGACTCTGTATTCTGGTACTAATGGAGGAAACATGGATCAAGCGAAAGATACGAAGAAGCTGCAGAGGGGAGAAATCCACCCCCAGCTATCTCTCCCATTCCCGCACATAGTAAGGGGGTTTGCAGGAAACCGTGCTCAAAATCCATTTATACATGTGGGACAATAGATGGTGGGACTCTGGGGGATCCAGAAACCACTTCTCCAGTACTGAGAGGTGATCGAACGGGGAGCAGTAGTAAGCTTTGCCATAAAGTCAGTTGGTTGTCTGTAACGCCAGTCGGACATCGGAAAGTCCCCGAAACGCTCTTGCAAGGCCGCTAGGGATAGTAATGTGCCCGCAGGCACGAACTTGCCACTAGTAGGTTTTTCCATCCGAACCCCGCGATCGGAAAAATCGGACGTCCTCACCTGGAGAAAAACAAGGAAACCCTCCTAAGGGATATGCCGGAGGAGGAGTCTGCGGTCACGTTAAGACCATCCCAAATATGGAGTGTCGCCCTCGTCAGTGGGGAAGTCCACTCAGAGAGCCCTCTATCGCTCTTCGGGATCCATGGTGCCACGGATAAGTTCCTTTCCGCTAATGTTTTCTCTAATGGGACCCAGGGTTTAAATATGCTTAATTTGACGTGTCATTTTTGGGGGGGCAGGGACAGATGCCTAGTTTTGACAGGTATCTGCTTTTGCTTGAGCTGCTGAATTTCTCCTCTCTCCTCCCTCCTTGCAATCCTCTGGGACACATCCGAGGTCCCAGAAGATTGTCTGACCAATGGGGAGGTGCTGTGTGGCTCACGCATGCGCAGGTCGCACCTAGCTGTGAAACCGCAAGCTGTCACAGCCAGGTGCCCAGCTCTGCATTGCCGGCGCCATGGAGAGGGAGAGAAGCAAGACTTCGGGCAGCACTGGACCGTGGGACAGATGAGTGTTTTTATTAAGTCAGCAGCTACACTTTTTGTAGCTGCTAACTTTTAATAAACACAAAATTAAGTGGAAATCCGCTTTTATTGTCTTAGCGTGCCCCTCCCTCCTTGCATATCATGGCTGTCTCCTCTTCTGGTAGTATCCAATTACGGTCTCAGCCAGCCTAGGACCCCCCAACTCCTCACATCCCTAAGTCTATGCACACTATATACATTTTGGTTGGTTCCTAAACCATGCTTGCGCCATGTTTTCCACCTCTTGCCTGACCACCTTTTGAGAAATTAGAAAATTGTTGGCTGAGCAGTTGCTGCTTCTATGTTCCGGCTGTGGCTGTCAGAATGGTCTGGGGGGACTGCTGACATCACTTTCAACATGCCGGTGCCCATCAACCCTCTTGGGGCTTTTAGAGATTTTACAGGCAAAAATTACATTTGGGTAGAGTGGGGAGGGCTTGCAACACCTGTCAACTTTTTTTTTTTTTTTTTTTTATTGTGGTATGTGCCTCATTAAGGAGATTCACCTTCTTAGTCCGGTTTTACATTATCACCAAAGGTAAAAAAAAAAAAATCTAATTTTGGATTGTCCCCTGAAAAAGAACTGAAATGGTGGGGATATCTTCCAACTGTGACACCAGTTCTGGGAGCAACCAGGAATTCCTTCACTTTAGAGGGTGGTTCTTTGATTCCCTGCTTTGCCAGTGGGACAGGATGGGACGGGGGGGGGGGGGGGGTTGTTTTCCTCCTAGTTCTACTGTAGAACTAGACCAAAGTTTGTCAGAAGATTTTCGTGTCCATTGGCAGCATAGTGTCTAAATGGCTGGCAGCACTAGGGTTGTCTGTTCGAATCTCCCCCATGGCACTATCTGCCTGGAGTTTGCATGTTCTCCCTGTGCCTGTGTGGGTTTTCTCCGGGGGCACCAGTTTTCTTACACCAGACATGCTGGTAGGTTAATTGGCACCTGTCTAAATTGACCCTTTGTATGAGTGGAAGAAAGGGTGGTTTTTTTTTTTTGTAAGCTCCTTGAGGGCTGGAACTGATGTGAATGTACTATATATTTGTAAATTGTCTGCGCTATATAAAGGACCTGTGATAAATATATGTTCAATATATTGGTCTTGGAACCTGCCTCTTTTCCAGCAAGACCAGCTTCTGTTGACTGGTCCCGCTGGAAAATTAGCTTTTAATCCGCTGCCACCTCCAAAACCTGGGGGTGGCAGTGGGGGACATTCCTGCATCCTCATTGCGTGTAGATGGGGGAATCTAATGCTGGCCATACACTAGCCGAAAAATCGTTCAAACTCTTTTTCGAATAACGAACAGTCTTGAGAGCAAACGATTTTGCCAACATGTAATTTTTATTTTTGTGCCCGTGTATGACCAGCATAAGTGTTTTCATATACACTTTTTTTTTTTCTTCCTCGTTCACCCTGCTGATTAAAAAAAAAAAACAGTGTACACTAAACTTTACAGTGCTGTTAAGAAAATTGAAGCTAGAGCTTGCATGGTCATGTAGCCCCGCCCCTCCCCACTGCCTTGGCATTTTGCCTGTGGGACCATACATTATGTTGTTGGTCTTTAGGGAACATAGTCTATTTATTTGTTTTACAGCCAAGCTTTTTTGTTCAAAATACAATATATGAATGTAAATAGCATGACATGCATAAGTATAAAACCCAACAGCAAAAACAAAATGGGGTTATGTTTTTTGTATATAGCAACAATTCACAGTATATAAATAAAAATTGAACGTACAGGTAAACCTCTCAGATGATAGGCAAAGCCGCAATGAGCAGTATATGCCATCAGAGAAGTAACATCACAGTTTGCATAAGTTTGAGGAAATTTATTTCCACAAATCTATTAGAAGCAACCTAAATTTTTAAGTTTACGCCATTGAGAGCCTGAAGGTCTAATTCATCACTATGGGGTACGTGTCGATGGGGATTGTAGCCATCTATCCCAGATTTTATTTACCCAGACAACCTCTGTTAGTATAGATAACCTTTTTTTATAGAGTAGGGGTGTTTTGTTTTTTTTTTTTTTTTTTTTTTTTTTTTTTTTTTCCATTAACCACTTACCGCAAAGTAACGTATATTTACGCCGGCAAACTTTGCAGTGTTATACCGGGGTGATGCCTCTAGCTAGAGGCATCACCCCGGTACCGTTGTTTAGAGCCGGCGGTTGGCTTTCTGGCGATAATGACCAATGCTATCGTTACCCCGGGGAGCGGACATGCCTTCCCTGGATTTGCCCGGGTCTCCCGTCCCACTGGGAGACCCGAGCACCCAGCCGCCACGTCCGCCGGCTGGATGGAGTCCCGATCCAAGCCGTAAGCGGCTTCGATCGGGTCTCCGATGACGTAACCCGGAGGCGGCGTCCATGACATCACGTCCGGGTTACTTTGCTGCTCAAGGCGGCAGATTAAAAAACGAGTGTATTCAAAAATGCCGGTTTTGGCGTTTTTGAATACATGAAAGTGTAGTGGAGGGGGGTCTAGGGTCTTTTAGACCCTCGATCCTTCCATAAAGAGTACCTGTCACTGCATATTGCTGTCACAAGGGATGTTTACATTACTTGTGACAGCAATAAAAGTGATCAGATTATTATTATTTTTTTTTTTTTTTTTAAAACCTGTGATCAAGTAAAAAAAAAAAAAAAAAAAATTTAGCCGTCGCCGTTGGCTCGCGCACGAAAGAAAACGTATATGGAAGTCGAGCCGCGAATGAAATCACTGTTCAAACCACACGTGAGGTATCGCCGCGATTGCCAGAGCGTGAGCAATAATTAAATAAAAAAGAGCTACACTCTAACTCTTAACTGGTAACCGTTAAAAAATTATAATGCGTCGCCTATTGAGATTTCTATTGACCGTAGTTTGTCGCCATTCCGCGGGTGTGCGCAGATTTAAACCGTAACATATGTTGGGTATCTATTTACTCGGCGTGACATCTTTCACACTATACAAAATGGGCTAACTTTAACTGTTTTTTTTTTTTTTTTTTTTTATGCAGTGAAATGTGTGTTTTTTTAATTTTTCCCAAAAAATGGCATTTTAAAGACCGCTGCACAAATACTGCGTGGCAAAAAATATTGCAATGACCGCCACTTTATTCTTCAGAGTCTTTGCTAATATATATGTATGTGTGTGTTTGGGGGTTCTAAAGTAGTTTTCTAGGAAAAAAAATACTGATTTTAACTTGTAAACAAAAAGTGTCGTCTGAAATAGGCCTGGGGCTTAAGTGGTTAATCCAGGCTGCAAGATTGAAAGGTATAGCCTGTATTCATCCCTGCACTGAACTTTTTTTTAAAAATCAAAAAAAAAAAAAAAAAATCAATTTTGTAGTTAAGGCATTTAAGTAAGTTTTTTTTGTCCATTTTTGATAAGGTTACACCCACGGTGGATTTGTTTTAAATCAAGTCGATTTTATATCGTGCTTTAAATCACTATTAAAAAGGCTTGATTTAAATCATCATTTTTAAGGCGCAACTGTCACCTCTGACCCTCAGCAGCTCCTCCTCTGACCCGCTGTTGAGTCCCCGAAGTCCCATTCACTTTATTGGGATGGCTGGTTATGCGGCAGTGACACAAGGTGAGAGCCGTGGCGGCAGAAGGTAAGTGGATGCCCGCTAACAGGCGCTGCTATGATGGATCTGAAATGACAGGTGCTCTTTAAATGTAAGAACTCATTTTTGCTGGTACAGTAAACCCCCCTCCATTGCGGGGGTTACGTTCCGGACCCAGCCGCGAAAAGTGAAAATCTGCGAAATAGAAAAACCTTATTAAAATGCATTGTAGGCATGTTTTTTTTTTTACTGTCACTGTACGTGTAAAAGCATTTTAAGGTCTTTAAACACACTTTTAAGACAATAGAAACTCATTTAAACACATAAAAGATACTGAGACATAGCAAGAGCTATGGAAAACTCAAAAATATTTCATTTTTAATGATTTATATAGTAAAATAACATTACAAAAAAAACCCACAATATACCGGGACCGCAAAAACTGAACCGCGATGGAGCGGGGGTTTACTGTAGTTTGAAATTGTGTGAATGCATCAATGCAGTCTTACACCAGCATTAGTTAAACCAGCATTAAAACAACCTGTATGAATCTTTTTACTGATGTCTTTTAGCAACTCCTTTGTTTGAAACTTAGGTAGGTAGAAAAAGTAACATCCTACAGGTTAGAGCTTCATCTCCTGAGATTAACTTGATGGGATTGTTGGTGGGGAGCTGGCAGATTGGCCAAGTCCAAGCAATGTCGGTGTGGCAAAGAGCTCAGTGATCCCCATCTTGTAAGTCTGATGTTTGAAGCAGTGTAATCACTGTCATTTTTCTGTTTTGCTGCTTTAAAGCTGAACTCCACCCAAAAGGGGAAGAAGTTCCGCATTAGGGAATCGTCCAACCCCCCCCCCCCCCTCTTGCACAATTGGCACTTTTGAGGGGGGGCAGCAGGTACCAGATTTTGACAGGTACCTGGTCTTACTTCCGTTCCGAGCGGCAATCTGCAACAGAAGTTCTCCTCCCTCTGAAGTCTTCTGGGATACGGACAGGTCCCAGAAGACTGCATCCACCAATCCAGGATACACCATGCGACTCATGCAAAGGTGCCCGCCTGTGAAACCGCAAGCTGTCACAGCCAGGTGTCCTTAGTGAAGATGCTGGCGCTGCCGATGGAGGATAAAGATGGTTGGGGTGAGCTCACCGCTGGACAGGTGAGTGCCTGTTTTTTGAAAGTCAGCAGCTACACTTTTTGTAGCTTCTAACTTTTGTTATAGCTGGCTGGAACTCCTCTTTAAGTGGAATTTTTTTAAAAATTTCGAGCAAGCAGTTTCTTACCTGCCGGTCTACAGTGTAAATCTTTGCATCCACCGAGATGAACAGTCTTAAGTGATATCTTGGCCCAACCAATGAAAACTGCTGAAGGTTTGGTACCTGGAAGAAGGCTGGCTGTAACACTGTAGAGGAGGGGAGTATATTTTGACTTTAGACATTAAAGTGCTGGTAAAGTCTTGTGTGTTTATTTTAACATGCATGTTTTATACTAACCTGCTCTGTGAAGTGGTTTTGTACAGAACAGTCCCGAGCCTTCTCGGGTCCCTTTTTGCTGCTCCTAGCCCCTCCCTTCAGTCGAGTGCCCCCACAGCAAGCAGCTTGCTATGGAGCTGCAGCTTGGCTGCCCCCATGTGTCCATTCAGACCCCCTCTCTAGCTCCCTTCCTCTCTCCTGATTGGCTGACTTTTGACACCTGCGGGAGCCAATCGGGAGGGAGACAGCTGAGGGAATTGTGGACATCGCTGCACAGTGATGGGATTCAGGTAAGTATGAGGGGGTTGCTTGGGTGGCTGCTACACACAGAAAGCTTTTTATCTTAATGCATTAAGATTAAAAAAAAAAACCTTCTGCCTTTACAACTCCTTTATTCCATCATTTTCAGGCGAGACACCATGTCCCCCCCAGGCTTATTCTTTACTAGGTTATTAGCAGGCTCAATATTTGAAAACCACTCTTTTAGTGCTGATCGATAGTTTGAAATAGCACTTTTTGCCAAGTTGTGCAAATGCATAGAAAAATCTGTTTTATGCATGGTTGAATGCAGAGACAAGTTGGGCCAATCCAGGAGCCAAGTACAGGGCAGCAGCAAAAGCTTCATAAAGTTAGACTTCCGCTACAGTTTTTAGAAGAGGGCTCATGGGATCTGCCTGTATATTTTGGCCTCTTTGATGGAGTAAGATGAAAGGGGGTAAGCCTTTGTATTTCCTTCTAGAGCATTAAAGCAAACCTGTGCTTTGCTTAATCCCCTTCCACCCTGGCAGCAAATGCTCTGCTGCTGCTCTATTCAGCTGTCGTTAATGATTGAGGCTGATTTACTAAAGTAGTTGAGGATTCACTTTTTTTTTTTATTTTTTTAACTTCCTGTGTGGATCAAATAATGACTTTCTTTTCACATGATTTGATAATTGAAGTGAAAATCAACTTTGGGATTTTTTTTTTCCAGCCTTCTGGCTGAACAAAAAAAACATAGGTCCATGACTAGCTTAAAGTGGAGCTAAACTCTCAAAATGTTCACCCCTACCTTCCAGTGATGCGACAATTGCATCTCTCGCTGGCCACTGTCTTCCTCCTACCCTGCTTGCAGTTAACACTTAAGTTTAGTTGCACTTTAAGTCTGTTTTTCAACTTCGTTTAATCGACCAAGCTGTCCTAAACAGTGGCCGAGGGATGAGACCAACTATGTAACATGACGGGTGCTTAAAATGGTCAGTTTTTATTCATTCCACCTCCATAGCAAAAGAGGAAAAATGTTGCTCTAACTGCTTACAGTTTTGGCTGGAGTTTGGTTTTAATTCAAGGCCTAAATTTGATAAAGCCACCTTCCCCCAAGATTGACAGTGCTGCTGTCCGAAGTTGTATACATTGCTTCTCCATCCAGACGAAGGAGGTTTGTTACTGGTTGGATCAGAAGGTGAAAATAAAGGAGTAAATGCCTAAAAACACACACACACATTATATATATATATATATATATATATATATATATATATATATATATATATATATATATATATTCTCTATTTATGATACTCCTGGGAAGGCATGAGTTTCTTGCATTTGGGTTTACTCAGTAAGGTTGTCATTTTTTATATAAAGTGATTTTTCTATAATCTTGCAGGTTTTTATCTTGAAAATGTTGACGTCAACATTAAATATTAAAATGGATTTCTTACCAAAGATGAGGATCTAGTATACACTAAAGAGAGATCATGTCTACAAACACAGCAATATTCTTACACATGCTGATCCTGCTTTCTTAGTCAGCCACTGTAGAAACTGCATATCAATGGTCAGTTCTCAGTATTAAAGTTGTTTATTGAACTGGTGAGCTGCAGACCTGTTTGTTTCCCAGACAGTAGATTTTAGAGAAGGGGAAATGTCTGTTTATTAGAATGGATATAGAATTGGTACATATACATGTGAAAGCTACTTTCACTTCAAAAAAATTGTGCTTTTTGCGAAACCAGTGTTAACATGCATGTGCACCAATTGCGCATACCACCACGCTTCCAGAAAAGGCATCTTTATACTGCCTAGTTTTGGACTAAGCAAATGTTTATGCTAAATTTTTGCTTTTTTTTTTTTTTATGTGTACCTAGCCAGTTAACATAATCCTGTCCTCTCTGGGCAAAAAAAGCACCTTGTGCACTAAAAGCGTGTGCACTATTTTTGGCAACACAGTGCTAACATTCACATGTGTTATGGTGTGCAGATGCAATACTTATTACTGTATTTGTGCATCTGAATGAATAGCAATGCATCAATGAGTTTTCAGTGCACCACTATAACTGCAATGCAGTGGTGTCAGTCAGCCCATATAGAGAAATTACCCTTTTCTTATATAAAGGTTCTTACTGGGTCTCAAAAGTTACAAAGCAATTAGTGGTTGGTTCTAAAGGCTTAAGGAATTTTACCTTCATGCATTCAATGCATGAAGGTAAAAAACCTCTGTGCAGCATCCCCCCCTCCCCAATACTTACCTGAGCACCATCTCTATCCAGCGAGGGTGCCACAGGGTGTCTCCTCATTGGCTGGGATAGCAGTGGGAGCTATTGGCTCCTGCTGATGTCAATCACAGCCACTGAGCCATGCTGTCAATCACAGCCACTGAGCCATGCTGTCAATCACAGCCACTGAACCATGCTGTCAATCACAGCCACTGAGCCATGCTGTCAATCGCAGCCACTGAGCCATGCTGTCAATCGCAGCCACTGAGCCAATCGGCAGGGGGGGGGGGGGAGAGGGCAGAGCTAAGGCTTTGTGTGAAGACACAGAGCCACAGCTCGGGAGCAAGCCTGCTTGGGTGCACCCATTGCAAGCTGCTTGTTCAAGGGTCACTTGGCAGAAGGGAGGTGCCGGGAGCGCCAGTGAGCGATCCGAGGATGGGGGATTTTTTTTTTTTTTTTTAATATCCTGAATGAGTACACTCAGTTATAGAAACAATTCAGCATATATGTATTTGTGCATAATATAGTATGAGCACTATACTTCAGCACTCAGGGAAGGGAATGTCAACAGCTATGTCCACAAATTGGACAATCAAATTCTCTTTGATCCCAAAGGAGGTAAAAGGGGGGGGGGGGGGTGGTGTACACTGAGAGGATCACCAACGTCTAGGGATGGAAGAAGATGGCATGGGTGATTAGAAGTATATTGATGAGGGTGTATGTAAAAAGGGGTGGTGAGGAAAGGGGAAGAGAAGGGGGTAGCACTGGGACCAAGAGAACAGTCTAACAGTTTGGGCGATAGTTGTTCCCAGTAAATTCACCTAGCTGTTTGAGCTTCTGACTTGTCCCTAAGGGCAGAAGTAAGGTGTTCCACATGCTGTATATAATTAACCTTGGCAAATTATTGAGCTACTGTAAGGGGGTTTTTTTCCATGTGCTTGGTATTCAGGCCGTTCAGCATTTAGCGGATGTATAAGTAGTGATTCACAATAACTTTTCCTGGATTTAGGTGTCAAATTTTGAGGTATAGCTGCTTTTTGAAAGGGGTATGTCTGGGAGTTGCAATATTTGGTGACCTGTTGCCATAATGTGTATGGCATTGGGCACTCCCTAAAAATATGCAATTGAGTCCCCTTTTAGGTCTCACTTTGCTGTGGCAGTAGTTTGACCAGGACAGTAGGCATCCTGTGCCAGCATGAAATATATAAAAACACCTGGTCACCAGTTTCTACCCCATTCCTAATATTTGTTACTAATAACCTACTGTATATGAAAACATGAGTATTTGGATCTAGCCAATGTTGCGAAGGTAGTTTTGTAAGTCTTTCTCAATGATCCAGGTCAGGAATTGTAGCGGAGACTGGGAGGCTTCTGTAAGTAGCATTTTGTATGACAGGGAAGAGTGCTTGTTTAATCAGATCCTCATTCTGGCTTTTTTTTTTTTTCTCAAATTGGGCCAGATGATAAAGTTGAGTGTACATAAGTGTTCTGAGGTAATGTATTAGTTGAGGGGTCCTCAACCCCAGTAAAATCTGTTCTGGTTGTTGCGGCTTGGGGTCTGTTGTCAACCAGCTTGTATTGATGATCGAATGTAGTGCCCATGTTTTCTTGAGGGAGACAATGGAATGCTCTGTTTTTTATTAACAAGGCTCAAACTGTGGGTTCCCTAGGATGAGAAATAAAGCTGAAGGAAGTAGTGAGCGATTTTAAAAATCGTGAAGGCGTGTTTACAAATATGCCACGTTGGTCATATGGTTGGATGGCTATAGAATTCCAGTTCCTTAAAAATTGGAACACCACAAAAAACTGGTATTACACCCAAAAGCAAACCTTTATTATGCACAAAACCAAAATACACCATACCTACTCCATGCTCTTCAAATGATAAAACCAAATCCACAATCCAAAAATATGTAAGTGAATCTTTCATTCTTTGACAGGCACAGCTCCTTGTATTCTTAACCACTGGGTTATATTGCCCTCTACAGGAGTAGGACACAAAAAAATTCTGGCTATACCCATGGGCTGTCCCAAGGGGTGTAATCCCTCTGCTATAGCCCCTTTTTTCTGCCTAGTCAGGAGTAAGGACCTAGTTCCTTGCTGGGATCTCTGGTCCTGACAAAATTTGTTAGGATTTTCCTCCTGGATTTTTCCGGTGAAATATACATTTAACTGCCAGACTGGTCGACGGGGTGGATAACTAGATCCAGTGGTCACCCCAGTCTGGCCAGCGAGTGAGTGCAGACCTCAGCTCTGCTCTAGGTCGGCCGCGACGTAGCCCCACTGAACAGGGGCTGGCCTGCGAGATAAAACGCCTCATGAGGTCTTACACAACCGGTTCTCGGCCAGAGTCACAGCGTTCCTCCTGACTTACAGCCCCCATTTCAATAGAGAGGTTCTGTCTGCAGTGATGCTTGCCTGGTATGGTGAGTAGCTGAGGGTTATGTGGTGGATGTGGCCTCTCCTTGGGACGGTCAGACCCCCTGGTTCCCCTCCTTCCCATCAGGCACCCCCATTGCTGAGTCGCTCATATGGGAGTCCCTCCTCATTCCCTGGTGCTCACTCCTGGATCATTTTACTTCCTGATCGCTGCATATGTAGTGCAGATTCTCCTGGTGGCTGCAGGTGCCTGTTTCTGTGGGTGGTGAGTCTGGTGAGGTCCTCTCCCTCTCTGCTGAGGATTGCTTGGTGGTTTGTGCCTGGCGACCGGGTGGTGCTGCCAGCGCGCTGGGGATTGTTCCTTAGCAGTGTTACACTTTTTGTGGGGTCCCTGGTTAATTAAGGAGTCTTTGGAGTACATTTCCCCACCTGATTTCCCCCTCCCCCCTCTGAGGTTGGGAGGCCCACTGGGTCCCAACCCTCATCTATCCATCCATCCATCCATCCATGGTCTGACCATGGACTGACCATGATCCTGGAGTCCCTTGTGTCCTGTGTGGACGTGACTTGTGGGCGAAGGGCTGCCAAAAAGTGCCCCCTGCCTTAATCTGTCATCAGATCCTGAATCTGATTCGGCCACCCTGCTGGGTTTGCAACCACGCGCTCGGAATCCTCAGTGAGGATGATGCCTCCACGTCCGCGCACTGGTGGATGCACTGTTTGTATCTGTGCGTGAGACCCTGAAGACGGAGGACGCAGCTGAAGCTGCGACGGAGGCAGAGGTACCCTTTGGCAAGCACAAGCCACCCAGAGCAGCAAAGGTTTCCTTTCCCTGCCTATTTTGACAGAATTGTCGGTTGGTTCGGCAATGAGGCCGGTATTAACCATTGCCTTAATGTCGCAAACTCTGACAGTGCTGGTGGACCAGATGGGCCAGGGGCTGCTGTTTATCTGTGATGCCTCTTTGAAGTTCAAAATGGAGTCCATTTGAATGGTGGTGGCATCCCTGCGTTGGATTTTTTTACCTCCTATCGATATCAAGGATGCCTACGTACACATTTAAATATGTGCCAGTCACCAGCGCTTTGCTGTGGGAGAGGAGTGTTACCAGTTTGTGGCATTACCCTTTTGGTCTCACCTCTGCTCCTTGGGTCTTCACAAAAGTGTTCGCTCTGGGGCTAGCTTTGCTACACCAATGGGGGATCGTGGTACTTGGCTACTTGGAGGTCTCCTTCTGCAAGCGGAGACTCCCTCTCCTCTGGTGGACAACTTGGAGATCACAATTTGAATACGAACTCTGTGGGAGTTTGGCTGGATTCTGAACCCTGAGAAGTCTGCGCTGGTTCCAACCAGGAAGCTGGACTATCTGGGCCTGACTGTCTTAGCCAGAGTGTTTCTTCCTCTGGACAAACTCCAGAAATTGCAGGCTGCAATTCGCCAACTGCTACAGATGGTTGTCCCTCCGGACTTGCATGCAGCTGCTGGGCCTGATGGTGTCTGCCTTAGAGGCGGTTACGTTTGCCCAGTTCCATATGAGGTCCCTGCAAAGGGAGATTCTGACCAAATGGTGACATGACTCCCCAGTCTCTGGACAATCGGAATCGGGGAACAAGGAAGTCCATAATATGGTGGCTTCGTTCTCCGGTGCTTCAGCTGGGAAAATCCTTCCTCCCCTTGTATTGGAGAGTGGTCACCACGGATGCCAGCCTGTCCGGCTGGGGAGAGGTCTTCGGCAAGCATTTTTGCTCAGGAGATCTGTACTCTGTAAGGATCCAGACTACCGATCCAATGTCTTGGAACTCCGAGCGATCAGACTCCTGTCTGGATCATTGGACGAATCGGCTTTAGGGATATCCAGTGCACATTCAATTGGACAATGTCACGGCCGTAGCTTATGTCAATCATCAAGGAAGTACAAGTGTCCTAACTGCTCTGGAGGTAGTGGACATTCTAAGGTGGGCAGAATGGTTTGTTCCAGCCCTCTCCACCGTTCACATTGCCGGGGTGGAAAATGACAGATGGATTATCTAGTTAGGTGTTGGACCATGGGGAGTGGTCCCTTCATCTGGAGGTTTTCATCAGCTTTATCTCCAGTGGGGCACCGCCGAGGTGGATCTGTTGGTATCTTGGCTCAGACAGGGGTAGAGGTTTGTGGCTCGGTTAAGGGATCCTCTGGCGTATGCTACAGATGCGCTAGTGGCTCAGTGGGGTCAGTATCGGCTGATTTTGCGCCTTCCCTCTAAAGCTTCTGCCCGGACTTCTATGCTGGATCGAGACTGGAATCCCTTCTGCCATCTTGGTGGCTCTGGACTGTCCTCGCCAGGCTTGGTACGTCGGATCTGGTGCGGCTGGTCACCAACGTTCCTTGGAAGCTTTTGCTCAGGGAGAATATTCTATCCCAAGGACCGATCTTCCATCCTGCTTTACAGTCACTGGCTTTAATGGCTGGGCTGTTAAAAGCCAGATGCTTAAGGATAGGGGTTTATCTGAGTCTGATTTCTACCCTGTTGAAAAATCTACTTCTAGGAAGATATAATATCGTACGTGTAAGATGTACATTGCGTGTTGAGTCTCTTGGGGTTCCTCCTCGCTCCTTCTTGGTGGCTCGGATCCTAACCTTCCTTCAACGGGGGATTTGACAAATTCTGGAGTACCAGCAAGGGCCAGGTGACAGCTTTAGCGGTCTAATTCCAACGACTTTTGGCCACACACTCCCTGGTGCGTACCTTTCTTCAGGGTTTCAGACATTTTGGTTCCTCCAGTATGGGGTCTGTTGCTGCCTTGGGGTGTTAATTTGGTGCTTTCAGCTCTGCAGAAGCCTCCTTTTGAAAATATTTGGGAGATTCCCCTGCTTAAATTTTCCCAGAATGTGGCCTTTTCTGTAGCTATCACTTCTGCGTGCAGGGTTTCGGAACTGGTGGCGTTTATCCTGTGATTCACAAGAATAAGGTGGTCCTTCGCCCCTGTCTGTTCCTTCCAGAGGTCGTCTCTGACTTTCATTGAATGAAGACATTGTGTAGCCTTCCTGTGTCCCAGGCCTAACCAGCTGAAGGAAATTGCCTTGCATGCCTTGGATGTGGTCTTGGAAGTTGGGCTGTACCTGGCAGCTATGGAGTCTTTCAGGAAGTCACTCTGCTCATGGAAGAACCTCAAAAAGGTTTGTTCGCTTCCACTGCAACCATTTCCAGATGGATCAAACGGTGGTTCAGGCCTATTCCATCAAGAGTCAGGTTCCTCCTTTCCCAGTCAAGGCGCTCTCTACTCGGGTGCTTAGTGCCTCCTGGGCCTTCTGTCGTCAGGCGTCAGTGAGGCAGGTTTGCAAAGTGGCCGCCACCTGGTCGTCGGTGCACACTTTTTTTTTCTTAGGTTTTATAAAGTGGATGTGTTGGCATCTGCGGATGCTTCCTTTGGCCCCAAGGTTTTGCAGGCTGCTTTTGTGAGGACCAGATCCTCTTGAAGGTGTATTTGGGGGGAAGGGGGTGGGTTTTTTTTTCTCTCTGCAGGTGGGCTCAAGTTTTTTGTTTGAGCTCCTGTTTACCTGGTTGGCTTTAGTTAGCATTGGGAATTCCTTTTGCTGTTCCCACCCCTCATGTTCAACACTGCTTTGGGACATCCCAATGGTTATGAATACCAGGAGCTGTCCAGCCATGAACGAAAGAAAATGGGATATTTTGACTTACTGTAAAATCTATTTCTCTGATCATTGACAGACACAGCAGACAGCACCCACCCCTCTGGAGTTATTCTTTCGACACTGCTTTTTACAAAACTGAGTGGCTATAGCAGAGGGAGTATACCCCCTGGGACTGCCCATGGGTGTATGCATAATTTTTTTTCTACCTATTGCCCTCCTGTAAGGGGCACTATAACCTAATGGTTAAGAATTCCAGGAGCTGTCGTTCAATGAACGAAAGGGAAATGGATTTTACGGTAAGTCAAAAATCCCATTTTTAGTTCAAACTTAAACTCAATTGACTCTTATCCCTCATTACGCTCCTGTTATATGAATTACACCGTAAACATAAACACAAGAAGGGTGCACCAGCTTAGCGCATTATCCTCAGTAGGCTTTTATTAATAAAATATAAAAAAAATGTTTACTCCCAAACAAGTGATGTAAACCAGCATTTCAGATCCGACTAACAACGTCCATAGTATTGGAGTCCACTGTCTTAGTCAAGAATATCGGCTGACGCGTTTCGAGGCTATGCCTCTTCCTCAGAGCCTAAGGACCATACCTGGACCCTTGGTATATATACTGAAAGTGAGTCCAAGTAGCCCCTTTTGTGTTTTTGTTTACAGTGTTATTTCGACCACCCCGGTCGTAGAGGGCAGCAAGGTCTAGCCATTTGGGGATGCCAAGTGCGAGTCCCGTGACGGAAATAATCTGAGAACCAGGTTCTGAGCGGAGGAGCAAGGTGCCAAGCATCGCAATTTTCTTTGGGAGTATATGAATTCTACCCCCTCAGGCGCTGTTTAAGTGAATAAATACAATGAATGTGTCACATAACACCAATTCACAAAATGTGAAAATAGTCCCAGCAGTCTCTTGTGATGAAACCACACTTGCAGTATCTCACAAAAGTGAGTACACCCCTCACATTTTAATAAAATATTTTATTATATCTTTTCATGTGACGACACTGAAGAAATGACACTTTGCTACAATGTAAAGTAGTGAGTGTACAGCTTGTATAACAGTGTAAATTTGCTGTCCCCCCTCAAAATTACTCAACACACAACCATTCATGTCTAAACCGCAGGCAACAAAAGGGAGTACACCCCTATGTGAAAATGTCCAAATTGGGCCCAATTAGCCATTTTCCTTCTCTGGTGTCATGTGACTTGTTAGTGTTACAAGGTCTCAGGTGTGAATGGGGAGCAGCAGGTGTGTTTAAATTTGGTGTTATCGCTGTCTCTCTTGCTGGTCACTGAAAGTTCAACATTGCACCTCCATGGCAAAGAACTCTCTGAGGATCTGAAAAAAGTATTGTTGCTCTACATAAAGATGGCTTAGGCTAGAAGATTGCCAAGACCTTGGAAGCTCCAGCATGGTGGCTAAGACCATACAGCGGTTTAACAGGACAGGTTCCACTCAGAACAGGCCTCCTTATGGTCGACCAAAGGAGTTGAGTGCACGTGCTCAGCGTCATATCCAGAGGTTGTCTTTGGGAAATGGATATGAGTGCTGACAGCATTGCTTCAGAGGTTGAAGGGGTGAGGGTTCAGCCTGTCAGTGCTCTGACCATACGTCGCACACTGCATCAAATTGGTCTGCATGGCTGTCATCCTAGAAGGAAGCCTCTTCTAAAAATTATGCACAAGAAAGTCTGCAAACCGTTTGCCCAAGACAAGCAGACAAAAGACATGGTCTCATCAGACCACAGGACATGGCTCCAGTAATCCAAGATAAACTTATTTGGTTCAGATGGTGTCAAGCCTGTGTTGGCAGCCAGGTGAGGAGTACAAAGACAAGTGTCTTACCTACAGGCAAGTATGGTGGTGGGAATGTCATGTCCTGGGGTTGCATGAGTGCTTCCTGCGCTTGCGAACTACAGTTCATTGAGGGACCATTATTGCCAATGTTTTACTGTGACTTACTGCAGCAGAGCATGATTCCCCTCCCTCCCCTCCCTTCAGAGACTGGGCCACAGGGCAGTATACCTACATAATGACCCAAAACACCCCTCCAAGACTACTGCCTTGCTAAAGAAGCTGAGGGTAAAGGTGAAGGACTGGCCAAGCATGTCTCCAGACCTAACACTATTGAGCATCTGTGGGGCATCGTCAAATCGGAAGGTGGAGGAGTGCAAGGTTTCTTAACCACTTTACAACCAGCCACGTAGACCTACGGCGGCTGACTTTGCGTGGTTGTACCGGGGTGATGCTTCTAGCTAGAGGCATCGTCCCAGTACCGTTTTTTTAGAACCGGCGGTAACGACCGATGCAGCTCGGGAGCTGCTCAATCGTTACCCTGGCCAGCGGGAGGGGATGCCGCCCTGCCTGGGTCTCCCGTCCCACCGGGAGACTCGAGCAACCAGCCGGCGCGTCTGCGGGCTGGATGGAGTCCCGATCAAAGCCCAAAGCTGCTTCGTTTGGGTCTCTGATGACGTAACCCGGAGGCAGCGTCCATAACATCACATCCAGGTTACTCGGCTGCTAAAGGCGGCAGTTTTAAAAAGTGAATGTGTTTTCAGCGTTTTGAATACATGGAAGTGTAGTGGAGGGGTCTAGGGTCTTTTAGACCCTCGATCCCTCCATAAAGAGTATCTGTCACTGCATATTGCTGTCACAAGGGATGTGTACATTGATTGTGACAGCAATAAAAATGATCAGATTTTTTTTTTTTTTTTTTTTTTTATAAAAACCTGTTAAAATGGGGGGAAAAACATTTTTTAGCCTCCCCATCGCCGTTGGCTCACGCACGAAAGAAAACGTATACTGAAGTTGTGCTGCAAATGAAATCGATGTTCAAACCACTCGTGAGGCATCACCGCGATCGCCAGAGCGTGAGCAATAATTAAAAAAAAGAGCTACACTATAACTCTAAACTGGTAACCGTTAAAACATTTTAAAGCGTCGCCTATGGAGATTTTTATTGACCGTAGTTTGTCGCCATTCCGCGAGTGTGCAATTTTAAACTGTACCATGTTGGGTATCTTTACTGGGCGTGACATCTTTCACAATCTACAAAAAATGGGCTAACTTTACTGTTTTTTTTTTTTTTTTAATGCAGTGAAATGTGATTTTTCGTAATTTAAAAAAAAAAAAATAGCATTTGAAAGACCGCTGCGCAAATACCGTGTGATAAAAAATATTGCAATGACCGCCATTTTATTCTCCAGAGTATTTGCTAAAAAAAAAAAATTATATCTATATAAAAAAATGTTTGGGGGTTTTAAGTGGTTTTCTAGCAAAAAATACTGATTTTTTTTTTTAACTTGTAAACAAAAAGTGTCAAAAATAGGCTTGGGGCTAAAGTGGTTAACATCCACCAGCTCTGTGATGTTTTCATGGAGGAGTAGGAGGACTCCAGTGGCAACCTTTGCAGCTCTGGTGAACTCCAATAATGGTGACCACACAAAATATTGACATTAGACTTGGGGGTGGTACTGAGACAGTGGTTATAACTTTCCCTTGTACTATCCAAAATGAAGAAAAAGGTTTTGCCCATAGTTCTATTTTAGGAATTTAGTCACTGGATGCACAGTGAAGTGTGGTTTTATCTCAAGAGACTGTTGGACATTTTTTTTGCGTTGTGTGCACTGGTGTTGTGCTACACATCCATTGTATTTACTTCATTTAGCACAGCGATGCATAATCTATTTTGGCTTTCACTTTCAAACCTTTGATTACATTGCAGTTTACCATTTCTTACATGTGATGGCTGCCTTAATTTTCTTTTTTTAGGCTTTTGTTTTTCCTTCTATCTGGTAATCCAGTAAGTCAAAAGAACAAGCTCTCCTGCAGAATGTATCAGTACAGAGATGAGACAAACCATCTAAAGCTGATTTTTGCTTGCAACGATCAGTTTTTGTTAAATCTTTTAGCCAAAAAATTGTTTGCTGTAACTGCTTATAAAGTATTAGCTGCAGTTTGACTATGTTGGATATACTAGCAAAATTAAATAAACTAACACCCCCCCCCCCCCTTGTTTACTCATCACAGTATAGCTATTGCTAGACTTTCAGCATTCCTATACTACAGCTGAATAGTTGTTTGCAGCTGTAATGCCTGCTTGCCCAATCGCGGAATGCTTTTCATTCTGTCAACCCATTCACAAAATCTGAAGCTTTCTATGAATAGTCAGGGGAGAGGAGGGGGAGGACAGAGCAGTTGCTGTGTGAGCAAGCAATATATCTCCTCTCACTGAACCAGTAAATTTTGTAAATTGGGATTAAGGAGGTATCCTACACTTCCCTTGCACTTCACTCAAGGCATGTTAGCAAATGTATTATTTTTTATTAAGTGGAACTGTGTATAAAAAAAAGTTATAGGGAACAATTAGAAATGTTAATTGACTTGGCGCTATGCTGAATAGACTACCCCTTTTCCTGGAATGACTTGATAAATAGTCTATAGCCTCAAAACTCTTTATTCCATCAGATCTAAGACACTGTATCCTGTGACTTCTAGTCTTACAATGGTTGAAGTAAGTTTGTGATGTCACTGTGCTGCTTACTGTTCTATTTGCTTAGGAGAAATCTGTTTCTGAGGACTTGGAGGCAAGCACATCTCAGCTTTTGCGTCATTTTCATTTTCTGCTTGGTGAAACTTTCTTGCTGCTGTTTAACTATTTTTACATCAGTTACCATACTTCTTGGGAGGGTCAGCTTTGACATTAAACAAATAAACAAAAACCATGCATCTGCCAAGCTTGTTGTAGTCAGTAAGTGGGAAATGATCAGGTGCAGGGCAGAGCTGCACGATTAATCGTTAAAAAAAATTGTGATTCCGGATTCACAATGTTTTATCAACATTAAGGGCCCTTTCAACCAGGCGCTCGGTATGTCCGCAAATCATCCTATTTTTTTGCGGATGAATTGCGGACATAATGTAAGTCTATGGCATTGCGGATGTCAGCGGAATACCATCCGCTGACATCCGATTTTCTTCCTGTCAGTTCTGTTCCGTTTTTTGGAACTAAACAAAACCCTATTTTTGTTCCGTTCAAAAAACGAAAAGGAAGGAAAATCGGATGTCAGCGGTGTTGTCCGCTGACATCCGCAAACCCCCATAGACTTACATTATGTCCGCATATCATCTGCAAACGGATGGGATGATATGCGGGCATACGGAGCGGATGACAGAAATGTCGTCCGCTCCGTGGAAAAAAAAAAGACCGCAGCGGAGCTCTCACACGGGAGCGGCCGTGTGAAAGAGCCCTAAGGCTGCTAGATAACTATAAACACAATGCTTTACGATGTATCATTCATTTTGTTCTTTTAGCTCAAAGGAATGAACTTCCATCTCTAAGTGAGGTCAGTTTAACCTCCTTAAAGACAGCCTTTTTCTGACACTTGTTGCTTGCAAGTTAAAAATCAGTATTTCTCTTTTGTTCATTGACGGACACAGCTTCATATGTTTGACAGATGGGTTATGTTGCTCTTACTAGGAGTAGGACACTATTCGGAAAAGGATTAAGGGTCCTTTCACACGGCCGGCCCGTATGTCAGTTTTTCATCCCATTTTGCATGTCACTGGGATTGCGGATGTCAGCTTATAACCATCCACTGACATCCGGTTTGCGTCCTTTCCTATAAGTTCCGTTTTTTGGAATGGAACAGAACCCTATTTTTCTTCCGTTTTAAAAAAAACGGAACAGACGCAAAAACAGATGTCAGCGGTGTCATCCGCTGACATTCGCAATCCCATTGACATACATCATCTCCGTTTTTATCATCTGCAAACGGATGGGATGATAAACAGACATACGGACCGGATGACACAAGTGTCATCCGTGTCCGTAAAAAAAAAAAAAAAAAAAAAAGTGCCGGAGCGGACCGAAAAACGGTCCACTCTGTGTGAAAGGACCCTAACAAAGCTTAACTATGCCTATAGGGCAGTCCCAGGTGGTATACTCCCACTTCCTGCTCTAGGATCTCAGTTTTCAGCCTGTTGTATTAAAGGTCAGTATCCTCTGTTCTCCTGTTAAGGCACATTCTACGAGGGTGCTTAGTGCCTCTTGGGCCTTCCGTCATCTGGTGTCAGTGGTGCTGGTTTGCAGGTGGCCACCTGGTTGTCCGTGCACACTTTCGCAAAATTTTATAGGGTAGATACGTTTGCATCTGTTGATGCCGCCTTTGGCAGCAAGGTTTTGCAGGCTGCTGTTGGTGATTGGTCCTTTTTGAGGGTGTACATTTTTGCCAGGCGAGCGCAAGTGGTTTCCTTGTTGAGCTCCTGTTTACCTGGTTGGCTAAGTTTTTTAGCCTTCGGGAATGATTATTGCTGGGTTCTTCCCACCCCTAATATTGACACTGCTTTGGGACGTCCCATCTTTGAAAAATGATATGAAGCCGTGTCCTTCAATATTTGAAAGAGAACTGGATTTTTGTCTTAACTTAAAATCCTTTTCTCTGATGTTTGACGGACACAGCACGCACCCCTCTGTGGAGTTGGGTTATGTATTCTGACACGGATTGTTACAAAACTGAGATCCTAGAGCAGGAAGTGGGAGTATACCACCTGGGACTGCCCTATAGGTGTAGTTAAGTTTTAAGGCCCCTTTCACACAGGCGTACCGTTCAGATCCGCCTGTCCATTTTACAGGCGGATCTGAACGGATGCCCCATGCATCTCTATGGGACATGTCTCCGGTGACATCCGATCCGTCAAATATGGATGGATGGAAACCCCATTTTCCATCCGTCCAGCGGATCGGATGAGAACAGACAGAACTTTGGTCCTGTATGAGAGTTCTGGGTCTGATGGTGTCGTCGTTCGAGGTGGTCCCCTTCTCAATTCCACATGAGAATCCTGCAGAAGGAAATCCTTCTCGCGTGGAACAAGAATCCACATTTCCTGGACAATCTTATCCAGCTGAGCCAGGTGACCAGGGAGTCCCTGATCTGGTGGTTTCGGTCCCCGATGCTCAAACAAGGGAAATCCTCCTTTCCTATATATTGGACAATTGTCACCACGGATGCCAGTTTGTCTAGGTGGGGAGGGGTTCTTGGCAGGTTTTCTGCTTGAGCAGTATGGTCCCTGGAAGAATCCAGGTAGCCGATAAATGTACTGGCGCTGAGGGCGATGGGCGGAATGCTTTGTTCTAGCTCTCCCTGCGGTTCGCATTCCAGGAGTGGAAAATTGGCAGGCGGATTTCCTCAGTCGACAGGCCTTGAATGCAGGGGATCGGTTTCTCCATCCGTAGGTGTCCAGCAGTTGTGCCTTCATTTGGGCACTCCAGATGTAGATCTGTTGGCGGCTCGGTTCAATAGAAAAGTGCATTGTGGCCAGCTCCCGGACCGTCTGGCAGACG
Source organism: Pelophylax lessonae (assembly GCF_965119305.1). Taxonomy (NCBI): domain Eukaryota; kingdom Metazoa; phylum Chordata; class Amphibia; order Anura; family Ranidae; genus Pelophylax; species Pelophylax lessonae. The sequence goes on from NC_138769.1 coordinate 319,847,987, forward strand.
CCACGGAAGCTCTGGATTTAGTATCAACTGATGTATGCCTTTCCTTCTCTCAAGTTGCTGCCAAGACTTCTTTGCAGGATCGAGGCGGAAGGGTTTTCTGTCATTCTTGTGGCAACAGACTGGCCTCGCCGAACTTGGTACGCCGACCTGGTAAGGCTAGTCGCAGACGCTTCTCAGGGAGGATCTACTGTCTCATGGAAGTTGTATATTGCGTGGTGTGAGTCCCTTGGGGTTCCCCCTCGCTTTTTACTTGGTGGCTCGGATCTTGGCTTTCCTTCAACAGGGAGTTGATCAAAAGTTAGTCTTAGTACTATCAAGGGTCAGGTTTCGGCCTTGGCAATTTTCTTCCAAAGTCCACGAGCCGCCCATTCCCTGGTGCGTAGCTTTATCCAGGGGGTGCGACACTTGGCACCTCTGATGCGACCTCAGTTGCCACCTTGGGACCTTAATTTGGTGCTGTCGGTTCTCCAGAAACCTCCTTTTGAAAGTATTCAGGAGATTCCACTGTTTACCTTATCCCAGAAGGTGGCCATCTTTTGTGGCTATTACTTCTGCTCGCAGGGTGTCTGTACTGGCAGCGTCCTGTCTTTCTCCCTATCTGGTGGTTCACAGGGATAAGGTGGTACTTCGTCCGGATCCGTCCTTCCTTCCGAAGGTGGTTTCTAGTTTTTGCTTAAATGAGGACATCGTGTTACCCTGTGTCCTAAGCCTAAACATCCTAAGGAAATTGCATTACGTACTTATGTGGTTCAGGCACTCGTGTACTTGCCGACTACTGAGTCTTTTTGAAAGTCAGATTCACTCTTTGTAATGATGGATGGCCCAAGGAAGGGGCTGCCTGCGACTATATTTCCAGGTGGATCAGACAGACAGTTGTGTAGGCTTATTCGATTTAAGGGTCAGGTTCCACCTTTCCCTGTTAAGGCGCATTCTACTCGGGTGCTAAGTACTTCCTGGGCTTTTTGCCATGAGTCATCGCTACCTGGCCATCTGTTCACACTTCAAAGTGTTACAAGGTGGATGTGCTAGCATCTGCAGATGCCTCTTTTGGCCGCAAAGCTTTGCAGGCTGTTTTTTTTTTTTTTTTTTTTTTTTAAGGGTGTTTTAATCTCCCTTGAGGGTGTTTAAGGTTTTTTCAGGTGGGTCTCCTCTTGTTGGTCTGAGTCCTATGGTTTAGCCTTGAATTATTTTTCTGCTATTCCCACCCCTCATTTTTATGGCACTGCTTTGGGATGTCCCTACTGATATGAAGATCAGAGACTGCGTCCGTCAAACGATAGAGAAAATTGGATTTTTGTCTTACCGTAAAATCCTTTTCCCGGAGTTCATTGATGGATGCAGTACCCTCCCCTCTATTGGAGTTGGGTTAGTATTGTTTTCCGACACTGCTCTGATACAAAACTGACATCCCATAGCAGGGAGTAAGGGTAAACCCCCTGGGACTTCCCATAGGCGTAGCCAGAACTTTTTTCTGCCTAGTATCCTACTCCTGTAGGGGGCAGTATAACCCTACTGATATGAAGATCAGAGACTGCATCTGTCAATGAACTCAGAGAGAAGGATTTTACAGTAAGACGAAAATCCAATTTTTCAGTTGGTAACAGTGCCGAGGAAAGGAAATACTGATGACTCACGTTTGTTTACATGTGATGAGCTGTGATTGGGCACAGCTGATCACATGGTAAAGGGCCGCTGTGATTGACTCATTACATCCATCTTTGATTAGCTGTGCCCAAAGGGAGGGATTCTTTGGGGAAATCAAGGGTTAAGCCAGGGAATTTAGTGGCTTCAAGAGTATAAATCCACTTAGTTTCATGAACTAACATTTTAACACTGGGCATACTTGTCAGGTCTCTTGTTCAATGGTAGCTTATGCGTTTAATATTTAGTTACGAATAAAATACTTCTCTTTCAGTCATTGACTGGCACAGCTCCAGAATCTTCTTGACCATTGGGTTATGCTTCCCCCTACAGGAGTAGGACACTAAACAGGAAAAAGCTTTATCACGCCTATAGGGCAGTCCCAGGGGTATACTCCCACTTCCTGCTATAGGCACTCAGTTTTTTTTGCCTGCCTAGTCAGGAGTAAGGACCTAGTCCCTTGCTGGGATCTCCGGTTTGCATTTTTTTTCTTTTGTAAACGTTTTTTTTCCTATTTTCTGTTCCTGTGAGTACTTGAGTGAACTGCTGGACTTTGCAACGCACTGGATATTCTAGATCCTTGCGGTCTCCCTAGTCTGGCTAGCGAGTGCGACCCGATCTCAGCTCCATGATCGTCTGCTGCGACATAGCCCCACTGGACGGGGCTTGCCAGCGAGTTAAACGTTTTGCAAGGATGCTCAGACCTGGTCACGACCGCCACGAGTCGCGGCGTACCTCTGGCCCACAGCACTCCCATTCCAAGATGGTGCGGTGGTCTGCCTGGAGTGGTGCCCATGGTGTGGTAAGTAGTGTCTTCCCTCTCGGTGGTCTTTCGGGATGGATGTTGGGGGGGGGGGCCCCCCCCCAGCCCCTCTAAACAGTCACTGTGTGGGACTGTGCTTCATTTTTAGGGACAGTGTAGCAGCCATTGTGTGGGCGAGGGTACTCTTCATGCGTGACTGCGTCACAGCGAGCACACTCCCCCTTTTGAACGAGGGCGCCCTTTTGGATGGCATCTCATTGCGGGACTAAGGTCAGCGGCCTCCCCTGCTTATGCTTTCAGGGTGAGCTTGGTATATAGCGACCCTACTGGGTCTGCGTCCACGCACTTCGAGTGCTCGTATAGTGAGGATGATTCCTCTTTTACTACATATGCGCATGAAAAGGAGCTGGTGGATGCACTGATTGTATTGGTATGGGGGATGCAGCTACTGCTGCGTCAAAGGCGCTGGTCCTCTTGGTGCCCGCAGATCCTCTAAAGCGGCAAAGATTTTCCTCCCTACTGTGACAAAATTGTCGTGAGTCAGTGGAGTTGTCCTAAACGCTATATGACTGTGCCTAAGCATTTCGATAGATGGTATCCCTTGAGGAGTCTTTCGAAAAAATTGGGCAGTTCCACCTGTGGTGGACTCTCAGGTTTCCGGGCTTAATAAATACACCCCAATTCCGGTGGAGGAGTCTCCGAGTTTTTAAAAGATCTTTCTCTTACGTCCTCCGACAGTCGCCGCCTCTTCATATTCGTCACATATGGGGGTATTAGACTTTGCTCCGAAGGAGTAGCTAGGCAACAGAATATGTTAACAATAAAGCTTTAACATATCCCACCCTCAAGGGGTGGTCCCCTCAGTCAATACCCTCCTACTTCCTGCAACCATATCTCAGTTTTAATGTCTAGCTTGTCAGGAGTGGCTGGCTCTCTCTGTGCTGGGACTTTTTGTCCCAGACTTTCTTCTTTTTGATATTTTGTTTGAGTTTTCTCTCTACCTTTACTTAGCTGTTATTTTTGTCAGCATCAGTTAGTTCTTCGGACGAAGAGGATCATGCGGACTGGGTCTCGGGCTGATCCCCCTGGTCGCAGGTCGTGGGTCAGTGGCTTCCCAGTCTGCCATCGAGCGTTCAGCCAGGTAACGCTCCTGGCACAGTGAACGACCCATCCCTGTTCGGTGCAGGGATGATTGGTGAGGTGGCTACTTCACCGGACGCTGTGCGGTTTCTGAACCGCCATTGTGTGCGTCTTGAATTGCGACTCTCCCTGCCTCATGTGCAGCGGCTTGTTCGCCTGTGCGGGTTCCCCACGCCATGTGAGGTAAGTGTATGGACCTGTTCGCGTCTCGCCTCAACTACAAGGTGAAGAGGTTCGTGGCAAGGACGCGCGACCCTCGGGCAGACGCGTCGGACGCGTTAGTGGCCCCGTGGCATCAGTACAGGCTGATGTACGCGTTTCCACCGATTCAGTTGCTGTCCAGGTTCCTTCGCAGGTTGCACTCGGAACGCAGCACGGTGATTCTTGTGGCACCGGACTGGCCTCGCCGGTCCTGGTACGCAGACCTCGTGAATCTGGCGGTCGACGCTCCTTGGCGTCTGCCTCTTCGAGACGATCTACTGTCTCAAGGACCGATTTACCATCCTGCTTTACAGTCGCTGGCTTTGACGGCCTGGCTGTTGAGACCGAGGTCCTGAAGGAGAAGGGTCTCTCTCCAGAGGTCGTTCATACTTTGATCAACGCGAGGAAGTCTTCCTCGGGGAAGGTTTATTACCGTACTTGGAAGGCCTATTTTGCCTGGTGTGAGTCCAGGGGGTTTTCACCCCGCACGTACTCTGTTTCCCGTGTGCTGTCTTTCCTTCAGACGGGTGTCGATCAGCGTTTGGCGCTGGCTACGATTAAGGGTCAGGTGTCGGCGCTGGCCGTTCTGTTTCAACGTCCCGTGGCTTCCAACTCCTTGGTTGGCACTTTTATTCAGGGTGTGCGGCATCTGGTTCCTCCTAGGAGGGATCCTTTGCCCCCTTGGGACTTGAATCTAGTTCTATCTGTGTTACAACGTGCTCCTTTTGAACGTATCAGGGAGATCTCGTTGTCTATGTTGTCCAAAAAGGTCGCCTTTTTGGTGGCGATCACTTCGGCTCGCAGAGTGTCAGAACTGGCGGTTTTGTCCTGCAAGTCTCCGTACCTGGTTGTTCATTTGGATAAGGTGGTCTTGCGACCTAATCCTTCTTTTCTACCGAAACGAGTTTCGGAATTCCATCTTAACGAGGATATTGTTTTGCCTTCGTTGTGCACGAAGCCTAAACATCCGAAGGAGGTGAGATTGCACTCTCTGGATGTTGTTCGGGCGATAAGGGTTTACCTTAAATCGACTGAGTCTTTTCGTAAGACTGACTCCTTGTTTGTTCTTCCAGAGGGTCCTCGGAAGGGCATGGCGGCTTCCGCCTCTACCATTGCCAAATGGATCAGGCAGACCATTGAACAGGCCTATGCCTTGCAGGGGAAGGTTCCCCCTGTGCCTGTGAAGGCGCACTCTACTAGATCACTGAGTACGTCTTGGGCCTGCCGTCATGGGGCTTCTGTAGCCCAGGTGTGTAAGGCGGCGACTTGGTCGACCGTACACACTTTCACAAAATTCTACAAAGTAGATGTTCAGGCATCGGCGGATGCTTCCTTTGGCCGCAAGGTTCTTAGTGCGGCTGTTCCATAGGGTCCCTTGTTGGGGACTCCTGGCTGTTGGGATAGTTTTTTGTATCCCCTGGTTTTTTTGTCTTTTCCTGGGTTGTTGCTCCTGTTGAGCACTTATTTTGCTGTTGCCCAGCTGGTTTCCTTCCTTTGG